>NC_025994.2:114813649-115113649 GCF_000442705.2 Elaeis guineensis | reverse complement strand
TCTCCAGAGTTTTGTTCGTTTATATCAGCTTGGTATGTTAGTGCTCTTGCATCAAGCCGTTGTGTTGCTTTTATTGCATTGTCGCATGCTATCATATGGCTGAACCTTTTAGATTCATATTGTTACAAAATTTTGCTAGCATGGAGTATGCTAATTTTCACTTTTCAGTTTTTACAAATTACTCTTGTAGAGTTTTTTTATCTGCTGTTTCTAACCTTTTTTTGAAAAAAAAGAATAGAAGCATTCACCCAAAAAGCTTCAATGATTGGTCATATCACATTTTCTTTATCTTATTACTACTTGTATCTTTTTTTTTTATAAATAATTTCAGACCTCATCATAGCTGATGAACATCAATTGAATCTTATCTCTCATTTTCTTTGAGAATCATTATATGTTTGTTTTCTTTTTCAATATATAAAAAGGAATTAGAGTCTGTTTGTAAAATGGGATGAATGTTAAACATATTGGTAGTAAAGGCATATTTGAAGCTACACAGGACCATATCTTGCTGTTGATATTATTGCCACATGCTCTATCAGTTAAAAACCTTATAGAGATCTACCAAAAAAGAAATGCACTTATGAAGGATTTACCATCTTTCCATGATATTCACCTGCCACCTTCATCTTCCTCTGCATGCTTAAAGATTAGTGGAAATGATGTCTCTTCAAAGGCAATGTTTTGCTATATAAAAATGATGTTTTCAGCATATTAATATTGAAGGCTCTTTGCATCCTTTTTGATCAATTATCTCTTGCTCTGTGACATTTGGATTGCTCCGTTGTTCCATAAAGATATTGTTTTTCTTCAGGCTTCACTAGATCTGCAAACAGTTTCAGATCTTATCCCTTGTATGTTTTATAAGGTGAGTTGAAAAGCATAGTGGTCCTGCCTGTACATTCGTCTGATTTAAATTGCTCATCTTGGTTGTCTATAAGCCTGTTTTCCTCGTGCAGCTCTGAATGCCATCTGTTCGAACCATGATCATGGCAAAAAATCCTTTCATCTCTTATTAAGTACCTTTAATTGTCGGGTTATACCATTACGCAAGTTGAGCCTCTTCTTGAAATCCTGAGGTCTTGGGCGTATTTGGATTGATCTGATAGTTACAGATTTGATTCAGACATAGAAGAGCAAATTTTAGAATATGTTCATAGTGTTTTTTCATGATAGCAGTAGAAAATGCAAATACATGAATACAGCCACACCGAGGCAGCTCAGCTCATATTTTTATGTGACTCAAGGTTACAATTCCTCATTTCACACTTTTAAGTAACACTTAACATATTATAATAATTCTTCCTAATTCCATTTATAGAAACCCTCCAATAGTTTGGAATCCATATCATCCTTGGCATCTATCTAGTCTTGGGCTGTGGTGATTAAATGTCTTGTTCTATTTGTTTGAGTAATCAACTCTCTCTAAAATTGGGGATTAAACGTTTTTATAAGTATAAAGCATCCTTTCAGATTCTATTGTCGAGGGATTTGAGCCATTCAACCTCATAATGTTTACCATATTATTAGATGATGAGCTTGAAACCCTTGTTGAAACATACTTAGAAAATGACTCAAATGCAACCTCTGATAAATATTTATGGGATTCCCTGGAGTCCACTTTCTCTTTTTGCAGTCTATCTGAAAGTTTTTTTTATCAGTTTTGTGGACCACAAAGAATCATCTCAGTGATGCAATTAGACATTTAAGTGTCCTTGCACGTGGACCACCACTGACTGAGTTTTATACGAGTACATATCATCTAATGAGCTAATCTTTTCTTAACGCCTTTTGAAAAAAATCCAGGCAATACTAAATCTGTTATTTTATCAGTTTTGTGGACTAATTTATTGAAGACATTTTTGTCGTATTATTGTCTGTGTCTGAGTGGTGACTAGCTTGTCTTAATTCTAGATAGTTCATGAAATTAAAACAGTTAAATTTACAACTCTACTATCTTGACTGTATGCTTGTGCGTGCATGTGTGCATATGCCCTTTTTGTGTTTTTTTGTCGGCATGCATGCATTGGCATGCGGGTGTGTGTGGCTACTCTGAATCATCACCATGCATATGCATTTTAATTTATCTCCATTTTAAATATTCTGAACCGGATTCCTGCAGATGTCTATGCAGTACTTTTGGGTCATTAACATACATACTTATTGTTATTTTGTCTCAATTTAAACCAAATGTACTGAATTTGATTCCTTTGGATGTTTTCGCAATTTGTGATGTTTTCTGAATCTGCACCCCTTTTTTTTTGGGTAAATGCAAGTTTAATTTATAAGCTGCTACACAACATTTTTTTGATCATCACCTGTGGCAGCTTTATCGATCATCATTCGGAGATGTATCTCAAAAATTAGAAAAACTGTGGCTTTGGGCAAATCTTAATACTGCTTAAGTTACACAAATCATACTCTTGCTGTGCTTTATCTAATTGTATTTGTAGATTCAAATGAAGTAGTTGTTAATTGCTTTTGTTATTCTGTTTTTTGCTGCAAGTTTGACCACACTAAATTTTACCCCTCACCAAAGTCATATAATATGTGGAAAAAAAAAAAAAATTATTCCTGTTTTGTTTCCTGTCTGCAGCATACAAAAGGATCCTCATGAAAGAATGTCGTCTTTGGAGCTCTTGGTCGGTATCATTTTCAGTTTTTGCAGCAATTTTTATCTTAAACAATTTTATTGTGCTTGTTACTGAATCCCTTCACCTGGTTCCAGAATCATCCATTCATCAAAAAGTTTGAGGAGAAAGACATTGATCTGGCAATCCTTGTTGGCAGCTTAGATCCTCCTGTAGATGTACCTGGTGATGTGTAATTATGTGATGGTTTCTGCATAATGTAAAATAACAACGGGAGCTAAAGATGTTGCCAGTTCACTTTGCCCTCCTGCAGCTCTCTGGTTTGTTGCTGCTCTAGTTGAAGTCATGCATATACTCTGCATGAGATTCACGCGAGCATCCACGGAGGTGCGTAAATGTACCACTTAGTTCTCCAGCAAAGAGCTATTAAAATCCATATTGCGATGTCAATCGCTACGCAGTAATATATGCGGATCCAGCCACGGTCAAAAAATTGGCAATTTATATTCCAATCAAACGCAAAACATGTAAGCAGTGGAGTATAATTTATCAGAAAGACTCGCTAGGATTGGATCTGGAACATCTGAGTGCAACATAAGAAATTTTTATATTTCTTGTTGCACTGAACTTGTTTTTATCTAAAAAATCCCACCATTTGATCGTATCAGGATTATTTGATGTGTGGATCATACTCATTTGCACCAGCTGAACGTTTTTTCTGGTGATTTCTTAGTTGCTAAATCATTCTATTACTGGGCTTTGTCTCCTGCTAAATTACATCTAGGAGAATGGTAACTTAAGGCAGCTGATACAGCGGAACCATTTCCAATGAATAACAGACGATCCTATGCGCTCGTGAATTGTTGGGCCTTCCCTGAAAATTACTGTAAAATGGATTGAGATGGAGTCAATATGGTCGGTGCTCCTTTCATTTATCGTCGTATTGGTAGAGAAAGGGTTCTTGCTTTTGGAATATTTACCAAGCATCAAGATGATAACATCACCCTTATGTGTGGCTGACAAGAAGCAGCACCAACTGTTTATCAACAATCATCATTAGAGAATCAAACTAATTTTGTAAGTTATGGTCAACTTATGGGCTATTCACGTCGAATTTTTAAACCTATCTGCAGATTACTCAAGTATTATGAATATTTTATGGCTGACTCCGTTGGTCAAGAAATTAATCTTTAGCCTTTGTCTCAAAGGGTACCTTATCCTTCCGCCTGGGCGATGTCGAGATCAGGGTTCACCCGTATTTTAGAAGGGTTATTATGCTTTGAATCGCATGTATGATAGGAATGTTCATCAAATTGTCTAAAAATGAATTTTTTTGGTTGACCAAATGCCTCTCCTTGATTCTTTGAAAAATTATTGATGAATAATAATTTAAAATTTTCATGGTTTGACAGGTTCAAGAGATCTTCACGCATTGATCGTTAATGATGCAACATTAGTTCTTTTAAAAATAATAATAATAATAATAAGTTAGAAGGCCCTTAGGTTAGTTTCATTACATTAAATCTCCTCCGTACAAGAAAACTGGTTACTTTTCTTTTCAATTATAAAAGCTAAAAGTTGGGAACAAGAGAGAAAACAGGAAGAATGCAACAATTTTTGGTGGTATAGTTGCTAATAGGTGAGCATAATTGGTGTTTGCACAAGGAGTGTAAGAGATCAGAAAATGACATGAATTTTGAAGGAGACTTTTGCAATCGGTGATAATATGAAAATTTCACCCAGAAAGATTACTATATCCCGTGGATAAAAGCCAAACAAGGACAGTACGTCTCCTTAGAAAACGGTATTCAAATATTCATCTGTCGTAATAATTAGATCCCCTCTTGCAAAGCATGTGCTTCAGCTTTTTCAGCAGAGGAAGGTGGAAAGTAAGTCAAATGGCCCGTGATTTGATCACCATCAGAGTTTCTCATGATTATTTCTACATTGGATCCCATATGATTTGCTACTGCATCCACATAATGTAGTGTCTAAACTTTAGGGGAGGCTACGACAAGCAACCATGCATTGGATTCTGTACAGTATAATTTTTTGATGCAAGGCTATCCAATATTTTTAAATTTCTAACTTGTTGTATATATGCCAAAGGATTATAGCTGTCGAAATGAAAAGAGATTTTTTTTTTTTTTCCTTTAAAGTGTTGAATGAGGGGTGATAACCTTGAAGAAATCCTGTCTTTAAATATTTGGAAGCTCCTTGATAGAACTATGAATAGGGGAGAAAATCACACTGTTCATGCAAAATCACACTCATAAAAATAGATGCTCGTAAGTTTCCGCTGATTGATTGCATGTAGGACAAATAGGATCAAGACTGGAAATTCTTTTGTTAATCTAGGCTTCGGGAGGAAGAGCCTTATCTCTCCACCATATAAAAAATGTTGTTTGAGGAGTCGAGTCTTTGATCTCCCATGACAATCGCTATGATGGATCGAATGCTAGGAGTGTAAAAACGTTGAAAGATACAAGCTATCCCAGATCACTTTTTAGATCGAATTAACAAGGACGATACCTTAAGGATTTTTTTTTTTCCTTCCAAATCTATGAATCCTTGTTTATCCAGGTATACGTCTGTCTGTGGATATTTCGGTTATTCACATTACATGTCGTTGCACGTCGTCTTATTTGTGCAACTTCAGATTATTTTCTATCTTTATTTTCACCTTAAAATATAAAGGAATCTACCATGAGATCTTTTCTCTGACCAGGCTTTAACACATGGTCTCTAAAGCATCAACATTTAAATTTTAGTCACGCACGTGTGTGTATATAAAGAAGAAAGAGGGGTTAAAATCAGATTGATCGAATTTAGACTCAGATTCGATTAGATCAAAACTCTATAATAGAGATTCTACATCGATAATCCAAGTTATTGGATATAATTTATTACCTCAAAATTATTTGTACATAAAAAATTATATGATTTGAAAATCTCTAGTCTATACATCAAGTAGTCAAAAATTGGATCATCTAAATAAAATTGAATTAGATATATTTTTTGATCACTTGATGCATAAACTAGGTGTCTTCAAATCATATAATTTTTGGAGTGCAAATACTTTTGAGATAGTAGATCACATAGAATGATTTGGATCGTCGATGTAAATCTCCATTATTCAATTTTTACTTGATCGGATCTAAGTGTATATATATATATATATATATATATATATATATATATATATATATATATATGCGCATGCGAGCACGGACGCACACACACTTGTACTGTATCCCATGCACGTGCGCAAACTGATACCGTGCACACTTATAATAGTTATTGTTCATACTCATATCGTCTATACACTATATAAGTACACTGTCCATGCATATGCCCATATTTGTGTTCACAGATATTTATTACTGTGTACATATATACTTTTATCAGAAAATCCTGCGTACATATTTGGATATAAGCATGCACATCAACGAAGGATCTAAAGAAACTTTTAAACTAGGAACAGATATTAAAGTTCAGGACTACAAGTTGTAATTTAGTCGATAAAGAAGCAACTAAATACATGAGAAATATGTGCGTTGGTATTTATGTTAACGTATAGCTTTCAGTTTCTTTTACTAGATTTTAATTTCTGATTTCACCATATACTTCTGATTTTTTTTATATTAATCCTTGTTCCAATTCTTAGGCTTTAACCGGATTATCATCATCCTCTAACGCCGAGAATCCCGCCGCCGTGTGCGCGCCTGCACCGATCGAGGCTTTGGATAAGCATGCACGGGAAACCAAATTAACAAAAAAAAAAAAATCGTCAAGTGGAACGAGCCCTTTGAGGCTTGACCGCCGGCATTCCGCACGCCGCTTCATCCCCACCAGGTCCCAACTCCCAATTCCCACCGTCCGGGCCATGTGATATAGTGGGCCCCACGGGTCCAAGTAATCAACATGGGCTGTTGGCCAGTTGGGCCTTGGCAATCTGGTGGTACTCCCAATAGAAATTTATTCCATCTAGCGACAGAAATTGGTTTCATTATTTATTATTTTATTACTGCTCTCCAGCCCCCCCTTCCTTCCGTCGATCTTGAATCCATCCCAGGCTCTGGTCTGACGTCTTCCTACGTGATATGACCAAGTCCTCCGTAAAAGCAAGGGGACGACTCTGGCCTGTGGAAACAAACCTATTCCTACTTAGACTTTGGTCAATCCCGCTGCCACAAGAAATCGGCAGGTCTGAAAGCCTACCATGCGACCGTATAAATGGTGGGCCAACAAAATCTATCCGGGATTCTGTTTAGTTTCCTCGTGTGAATCCTTCAACTCTCGTTCCACCGAACCCCGTATTGGACAACTTGTGTTGGGTGGACATTAATGCTGTAAAATAAGAATAATTGGACACCTGGCTTTCGTAATAGCAAGTGGTGGGGGACAAGCCCACCAAAGTTGTCTCTATATTTGTTCAACTGCGATCATTTTCCACCGGAAAACCGACAACACATGCATCGAACTGGCTATAGAAGAAAGATACAAGCACGATATGGATGAACCCAAGGCTTGAACCTTATCCATTACAGCTCCACGAACCAGTTTTACAAATATACCCATGGAATATACGAAACAGAGCAAAAGGGTAACACAAAAAGTTAGCCCTCCCTTCACTCCTTTTTCAAAATAATGATTTTTATCCGACATACTTTACTTAAGATAGTAAAGAGCCCAACGACCAGGATCCACCATTCCCTCTGTCCACATTTATTTTCATCATTAATACAAGGTAGCTTCGTAATTTTAAATTTAAATATCTATAAGCGCATAGAATTGCTAACCCCGGAATAAAATTGTGAGCTGTGTCCTATATGTAACCCTTGCATACAATATATTAAGAACTAGTGGGCTTGTAACGTACGTATATATGAAGAGCCTCCATATCCTTGGTCTCCGGATTAGCAAAGGCGAGAAACTAGTCATGGGTGCAGACCTCAACCAAATGTTTGATGGGTTTCCATCTCGTGACGAGGATGATGTGGAGCTACGCCAATCTTCCTCCAGCGATTCCGACGAGGAGTCACCTCTATCGGATTTCAGAGAGGAGGAAGCTACTTCTCCAGGCTCTCCCCCTCCTCTGGCCAAGACGACCTGCTTGCCACCAAAATTCGATGCAAAGGGGCCTCTCGACGAATTATCCTCCCTTATGGCTCAACTCCCTTTCAAGTGAGTATTACTCTAACATGAATCTAAGCCTTTATTTTTTTAATCCATGATCGAAGCTCAGCTAGCCAAATACAAGAAATAATTAGTTTACCATCCTTTTAATGACTCTTATTTCATCATATAGATTAGCTTTAAGGCCCTTCATACTCCTAAAAAAAAATATCAGAACAACATTTCATATGGTGAATGGAAAGACCTTTGTTGAGAAGATTGGAGACTTTTAACTCTTCTTTTGCTTTCATATTGGTTGCAGTACATCTTTTCTATGACTGCATAGAGGATTACTATTGCCATCTATCTTATCATGAATTCAATTGATAAATATTAATTTTGGGTGTTGTAGGAGAGGGTTATCCAAGTACTATCAAGGGAAGTCCCAGTCCTACTCATCCCTGTCCGATGTGAGATGCCTCGCGGATCTGCCTAAGAAAGAGACACCCTACAGAAGGAAAATGAAGTCATGCAAGAGCTATGCAGGAGGGCTGGATGGAAGCCCAGAATCTAATCTTGATCCGGGAACTTCCAGCAAGACCATTTCAAAGAAGGCATCCGGAGGTTCCTGTGCTTCTTCAATTGCAAGAAGTAGGAGCAAACCACCACCGATTTCTGTACCGAAGAATTTATGCCTTCACTAGATTAATTACATGATGATGAAAAAAGCTTGAAGAGTTTCATCCCTGGAATATCATTAGATTGTACAGAGATATATAATGAATGGAGCATGTACTGAGTTTCTTTGATCTGCGATCATCTTGAGGGGGTTAACAATTTTGTGATAAAAGCTTTTGAACACCTTAATATACCTTAATCCGAGAAGTGGTAGTAACCTTCTGCAAACGTTTCCTTCAGTAAAATTAATCGAAAAAACGTCTTAATTCCAAGCAACTTCAAACTCCAAATTTCAATGTTTCCCATGGGGTTGCACACCTCGGTGGTCTATGACTTGGTAAGTGGCTGGCTCGCGTCTAGAAGTTTCTTTGGTCAATTTGGTAATACCTTTTCCATCCCTTGGGTTAGGTATTAAATTTCCTAATCTTGATTTTTTTGGTAAAGCTTTCTTACACTTGATTGGTGGAGCTTGAGCTCTTCTCTTTTTCTGGGGAAGAGAAAATCTTGCTCTTGCTCATTGCGGCTCTAATATTCTCCGAATATTCTTGGCGCCCGGTTGCGGAGCGGAGTAAATAAAATTTTAATGATGAGAGAGGAGAGCCCTGTATACGAAAAGATGGAATCTGTCTTCTCTCTGAACTCTCGATTTTTAAGGCAAAAATTCCTCCTCTTCTCCTTTAGTTGTTCATCGCTTTTCCTATTCGAAGAATAGATCTCTCTAATCTGGATTGGGGAAATAATCACGGGTCATTGGATGTGCATGAATCATGCGACCACATCTAATTGGGCAGGACTCATGTCGTCCGTGGGGCAGTGTTAGTGAATATAATAGTCTCATCCATGGATCAACAGATAGGATTAGACCTCTCTGATTTTTTTTTGATTTTTAAATACCTAAAGATATTTAAAAATTTTTCTTCTCTTCTTCTCCAACCAATCAAATTAAGGATTGAGTACTGCTCTCTCTCTCTCTCTCTCTGTGTAATGTGTGTGTGTGGAGGTCTCTCGATCCAAATAAAATATTATATACTTTTGCTGGATGCGCCCTGCCGAAGTTAGTGATTACTCTTTTAGAATTGTGATATTAAAATGATATTTGATAAATTAAAAATAAAATAAAAATTTTATTCTATAATAAATAAATTTGCTCCATTAAGAAAGACGCCAAATCTCAGGCCAAACAAACAACACTTACCATTTTTTTATTGGCATCACAACTATACTAGTTTTTACACGCCAATTTAAAAATTTTTATATAACTAAATTTTTTGTTTGAACCTTAGAAAATAGAATTACTATATGACTTTTACAACCAGTTTGATTTGCAACTAGAATCAGAAATGGACATATTTCTCAGTATATTTGGTTCATAAGTCATGACTTAGATCGAAATTGGAATCAAAATAGAATTTGAATACTACGATAAAATAAAAATTATATATTTTAAGATTTAATTATTTTTATTATTTTTAAAAATTAAAATAAAAATAAGATTCCTCCAATCCAAAAGTTAGAATAGGAATCATTCATTCTCATTCTTATTATCAAAATCTAATTCCTTCTAACCAAACATGCCTTTGATTTTGAATGTCTGTTTCTTTAAAAAACAACTATGTTTAAAAGTTTATTTTGTTTGTACGTTTCTTTTTAGCATATAGCATGTTGATAAAAAAGAAGGAAAATAATTTGCTATATATATATATATATATATATATATATTCTTTTGAGTGAAATGATAGATCACATTAGAACTTAAATCTCCTATTTGAATTAAATTTATTTTACAAATATTCATATGCACCTATTCTATTATATGGGATTAACTCCTCCAATATATCTGTTCGTGAGGCTTATCTACTAGCTTCACGATAATATTTTTGGACATCCTGCATGTTTTCTATCTTCTGTGTTTCCTTATCTTGCCTTGCATCTCTATAATCTAAGATCATATAGTGAAGCAGCTCAGTAGCTAGATTCTATGGTCCTTAATTATAATTTTAAAAGTTTCAATTCTTTTTAAATTAGTATTTATGATTTTGCATTGTTCCATACTTATTTTTTCTTTTTCTCATCGATATTTTAAGATCATGTTAGAAGATTGCTTCGTGATTAGAGAATGAGGTTGTTAATCAATTCAAAACCCTTCTTTTAGCATTTATTATTTATTTAGATTTATTTTAAAATAAAAGAAATCATGTACAATAGGAAAAAAAAAAAAAAGACATGAGTACCGAATGTCCCATATTTTACTATATTCAAATTCATATAGCTAATTTAGATTTTTAAATAGAACCGGCGCCTAAGTCCCGATTTCTTTCTTTCTTTTTTTTAAAAAAAAATTTAATACTGGGGTAATCACACATATCTCACGTGTGCTGTTGCAAAATAGAATAAAAATAAAAGATACGAATATCTGTGGGACTGTGGCATCATCACCTTTGGGTGAGTTCGGAAGAAACATTTTAGTCCCATATCGGCTGCGAGGGAAAGTGGAAGCAGGGTCAGTTTGAATAAAACACCGGAACCGGCGGCTGGCCAAGGCATACCTTTCTCGGCCTTTTGGCTAAGATCAAGTGTAGTATCTGTTCTTATCAGTTTAATATCTGATACGTGGGCCATCGGCCCACCATGATATTAAATTAATTTTTTGTGGGGAAGGGCCCATCTACAGTGGCTTGCCTCTGGGGCCCTTGCGCGTCGCCCATGCGTTGCACTAAAGCCCGGGCCCGGCGCACCCCTACCAAAACTTCAAATTAAACTTTCTGTCATCCTTTTTCTTTTTAAAGTAAGTTCTACCAATAATTAAATATATTTGATCTCTATCATAAACCCATACAGATAAACATAACTATAGTTGCGGAAAACCATTTCTATTTGCCTCTAGGTGGTTTATTTATTCTTCTTGTCCCTGTTGGCACCTGTTCCGCTGCTCGTCCCCGGCGCCGGACGATGGAACTTGACAAGGCCGGAGAGACAATTGCTTTCAGAGATAGAGAGACACAAGGTGGGGGAGGTTGTTGAACCCCGATGAGATCTTGCTAGAAAGGTCTTTTCTGGCAAGATCGAGTCGAAGCAGCTTGTGGAGGGAGAACAAGCCGGGGGATTTGAGGGTAGTACGCTACTGGGAATATGATTGCGAGATTTGCGGAGGCAGTTGTTGGATACGGTCCAATGGTTCGATGAGGTCAGAGCCCATGATGCAGATTTGGATCACAGGAAAAGGATCAGGTTTCGGAGGAACTCCAACATTTGGGGCTCAAATAGGAAGTGCTTGAATTCATGTTCGAGGGTGCCGTACGTTGAGGAATGATCGATCCACATCGGATAGGCTTGGATCTGTTCACCATAATGCCCGAGTTTTTAGATAGGAACAGAAGAAAGTAAGCCAATAGGCTGTCAATCTAAATCAGAAGATGGTGGGATGTAAAGCTAGCTTCTCATCTCTGCTTTGAGATGCCCATTTCGACTCATCTGAAATTTGCTGACAGAATCTCAACCCAAGGACTGCTTTAAATTTATTCAAGTAAATAAGACTAAGTGAAGGTCTTATACATAATATTGACCAAATCTGATACGTCAAAAAAATAAAAAATAGAATAAAAAAACTCTATAATTTCTGGATTGATCAACAATTGCAGCGTTAGAATCTCAGCAGTGGAACCTGTGTCATGCATAGCGTTGTGGTGCCGTTGTAAAATGCTCAGAAATCTGAAAAAGCTGGTGTCTGCTTGTCTCGCAACACATGCAAAGACTATCGTTCAAAGTCAAATATATGGAATTTTTTCCTCCATTTTCGTATGTGATACATGTTTGGCAACAACAATAAAGCCCTTCAATTATGGAGAAGCAGAATAATAAAAACCTGGAACACAAAGGGTGATCTGGCATCTCCAGCTCAAAACAACAGTCCTAACTTCAAAAAGCTATGGTCATCATAGCCCAGACAATGAAAAGGCCTTTTGTTTGGCTCAATCTGCTTGCAATAATCATTGCACAAAATATAAAAAAAATAAAAATCTATCATTGGTTGAATCCTACGTATCATTGAAAAAATCAAATCAGACTGCTGTCCTGTATCTTGTCCTCAAATTGCATGTTAGAAAGCGTACTGGTATATAGCCTTTGCTGCACCATCTTCATCATTTGTGGCTCCAATCACGTTGGCTACAGCTTTAGCCTTCTCCGACCCATTGGCAAGCGCAACCCCCAGCGATGCTATTTGAAGCATCTCAACATCATTTTCGCCATCACCAATAGCCATGACCTGCAATGAAATATCGTACCCTTGTAAACCCAAAGAAGCATGTAAAAAAAAAGAGAGATGTACCCTGGATATCAATCAGCCAATACAGTTTAGAACATTGCAAAAAATCTGACAAGGAAAAAAAAGAATATTGCAGCATATTTTTCTAGGATTTGTGTATTTTTCTACTAGATTTATCAACTTTATGTGCTGGAAATTAAGTATAAATAGGGGGGTTGACAAAAGCGCAAAAATTGAGCACATCATGGGAGTAAACTCATGCAAAACGCCAATCACATTTGTCACAGAAAAAAGTAAGGATGTTACCGGCGGCACCAAGACTATGAACCAATCAGGATTCCACTGTCATATCATCATTGACAAAGGTGATTAAAAAATTATGCCTATTACCAATGATTTATCTATTGCCTAAAAACCATTCATATCACTTGATAATCAACATAGGCTTACAGCCACCAAGGCATGATATTACATGATTTTCACAGAATAAAAAATGAACATTCAGTTAAAAGTCTCACCATTACCAAAATCCGATGCCATTTTACTAATTTTCATAAATATTTTTTATTACTAGAAAAGGTGGAGGATAGAAAAAATGAAGGCATCTTGTACCTCTTTTGCCGTGACACCCAGGTGATCTAGCAGCATTTTCACCCCATTGCCTTTTGACGTCCCATGTGGTACAATTTCAAGCATATCTGGCATTGCCTGGACAATACCTGCTCGGCCTTTGGTTGCTTTTGTCCAATGTGGCCGCAAAGTAGAAGAAACCCCTTCAGCAGTGTCGAGAAAAATTAATTTCTGCAAACAGAGAGAGGTTGCCTATAAGACTTATCCACACCTCTGCCTTATTATGGTCAAGAATCTACAAAGCACAATATAGAACGAAAACATCATTCCATTAAGCAGCGAGACAATGCCTGCCTCCCTAGAATATTTCAATATAATTGATTTTCTACAACCATTTGTGAAAGGTCATACATCAAGACCAGAATAGTAAGCTCAACTTTACAGAGCACATTAAGATGAATCCAAAAAGAAAGGAGCTAACACCAATCAGGAACGGGTATCAAGATAAATTTATTTCTGAATGCAAGATTTGCCTCATATCAGTTAAAGTATCAAAATGTCATAGACAAACAGGACTATTTTGGTTATTCTATCCATGACAATTATCATGAAATATTCAAACAGCACATAAGCTGCTGAAGACAGAATACCGACTTTAGCACTTCACAAGCATAAAGTTATTTAAACACTTATACACAATGCTTAAACCACATAGGAACATCCTGTATATATGTCTGGAAAAAGCAGCTATATTTTGGTCAAATTTCGAAAGAAGCTTACCTGTACTTCAGCAGCTGCTAGGAGGTGCTCAACTGAAGGCATGACCTCTGCCTGCATAAGCAAATTTAGCTTAATCCACCTAAACTTTTAGATAGACAGATAGAGAGAAAGAGAGAGAGAGAGAGAGAGAGAGAGAGAGAGAGAGTTTTCTCACATCTGAGTACCTTTGGCTCATGATATATTGTATGCAGGGAATCAACCAAAGGATGTTCAAACAATGTGAAACATCGGTCTTGGCAAAATGCTATCAGAGGAACCTCATGTTTCAAAGAAAATAAACATGCCTGCGATTCAAAAGAACAAGAATATTAGTTTTACACTTTATATTTGACATTTGGAAAAAAAACAAGGCAAGGTCATTAGTTATAAAAAAAGCACTATTCCAAAATACGGACATATAAGTTTCTTCAGTGGAGATATCTCCGATGATTTTACTTGTAATATGTTTTTGAATATTAGACTTTGTAAACATATTGAAGGAACATTGTATTGCAGACTTAGATACTGATATAATACTAGCAATAATGACCTATGCCATGAAATAACATCTATTTGAGAAGGTTAATATCATATGACAGACTCATGTCATCAACAGCAAGCAATATGAAAGACCAGATTTGTTGTGACCCTCTTCTGGGGTGAAGAAAATAATTTGCTAACATCTAAATTTCTTTTTACATGACAAAATCCAGATAAATATTTGACGAAAGCTAAATAGAGATAGAGGCTATAAAATATGCAAGACAAAGATCAAGAGATCAATTAATATATGAAAATGACTTTAACAAGTACAGACAGCTCTCTACCTCTCTACAAACATTTTGATCTAAGTTCCTTCTACATATTTCTCTACCTTGCCTCCCATAAACGAGCAATCCCTGAAACCAAATTTACATCAGATAAAACTATAAAAACTGCTGAGTCAGTCATAAATAACTGAGAATGTGAAATCAGAAACCTGAACTTTTAAGATAGAAATTGCTTTACAGATTTGAAGAATACAGAATATGATTCGGAAATTACCATGATCAATAACATGTACACTGATTGCTATTTGTTAATTTGGTTATTGATAATCATTTTCTCCATCCAATACAAATGCTTCTTCACATGCATCCATTGTTCAGTGTAACATTTCATTCTGTTGACCGTTGCAAGTCTTAAGTTATCTGAATTTTTTTTTTTGGGGGTATTGAATAAAAATATGGAGTCCATGTGTTATTCAAACAATGTTTAATGAACTCCATTAAAGAGGGGTATCTTTGCCTTTTGACAAATAGTGCATTACTGAAACTTAGGCCTCCCATTTCTATATTACACAAATTTTCTCTTTCAGAATTCTTAAAAATGCAAAAGTTGTTTCTACTTTCGAATTTAATCAGTCTTGCTGTATTTGTGCTCCCTTAAATTCTGTAGAATGTCTATACTTCTTTAGATTACAGATAGCCACTAAGTGTATTCAAAATTTAAGATAATCTTCAAAAAAATTTTACCTATCCACTATTCCTACCAATCTTCTAGTTGATATGCCAATTTTCTTTCTAAAAGCAGACATACTTAAATTTTTCAGAAGACCCTCAAAGATAATGCTTTCAGAGAAGAATTTCAGATACTATGAGGACCATAAATTTTTAGAGATTTTTCCATTTTCCACGTTGAGATTTTGTGCTGTGTAGTGTATATGTAACAAAAATGTGCACAATATTGCCAGAACATGTTTGCCATAATTATAAGCAGTCAAGCTTAAGTCAAACAAAAAAACCTGAAGAAATATCCCTGGCAAAAATTCTGAAACAACACCATGTTTTCCAGCCAAACCAACCATCTTCAAAGCAGTTATAGCAGCTGGACGAGTCTGTTTTTAAACATCAAACATATGAATGAAATCAAAGTTAGTCTACTTGTGTGGTGAAGAACATTACATAGCAGTGAATATCAAATTACATATCCAAACCAGGAATATTTAACAGTAGTCATTTTTTCTTTCCGTCTTTTAAGTTGCTTTTTCTTTTATTCAAAAGGGTATTTCCACAAGGCCACATATTAGAAGCAACAGGATTTTCTCCCAACAAAGGTGTAGTACATTCACCATCGAAAAAAAGCCATTTATGTTAGGCAAGCACCCATTGATAATATGGAGGTGAAGGCCTTTTGGATCTAAAGCTCACCTAACACGTGTATCCCAGTATGTGAAGAGCCAGATTATTATAGAGTGCTTTTCTCACCTTTCCAGTAGCAATGACTATGTTCACTCCTCTTGATATTGCTTTTCTGATAGCTTCTGCTGTCATTGGAGTAATTTGACTTCTACTGTTCAAAAGTGTACCTTGTTCAGACAAGTACCATCGGCATAAGTACAATAAACAGATGTCAAACACAAACAATGTAAAAACTACTGAAGCTTACCATCCATATCACAAAAAATGTAGCTAAATTTTGGTCTATAAAACCGCAAGCTGCCTGCTTTCTTCAGACCTTTCATAACTTCTCCTGCAGAAAATTTTGAACTGCTAGGATGTGCTTAAGAGTATCTTACAGCTCAAAGTGAACGATAGAATGAATGCTTCCAGGAAGATACAATTCACATGTGATGACACTGAAATTTGTAACAGTGGAATGATTATTAAGAACAACTTACCATCTGAACTTTCTGCATGAAGGATGCCATCAATTACAGCATCATATGCACTCTTAACTAAACCTTTTCCTTTCCATCCAAGACTCTTCAAAACTAGTTCCTCTTCCTTCTGCATCTCTGCTTCAGCCTCACCATTAATCTCATGATCAAAGCCCAGAAGGTGCAACAAACCATGAACCTAGATGTCAAATTAAGCAGTCATATTGTTTAAACAATTCACTGGCTTCATACAATTGTTATTTAAAAAAAAAAAAATCATAATACTGCTCAGACCATTTTCACTCCATCCAATTTTTTAGACTAGCCCTGCTCTCCATTTCTTGTTCAATGTAATCACAAATGTCATAATGTCTGGAAAATGATGAAGAAGAGGATGTTGGCTTTCTATAAGCAATGAACTTTGCGTCTGCCCTATATTGTGCATGAGAATATGTAAAGAGGTGTGATGTGAGCTTAGGCATAAGTACATTGCTGTTGGTTAATTCCCATATCAAGTTGAGTTGAATAATGAGTCTTTAGGTGAAAAACTGTGTATGCAATTTGTGTAATATAATAACAAGGAAATTTAGTAGGATTTGAATTTGTTTATTAAAGTATCTATACCAGATCTAGTAACAAGTTAAAAAAACTACATCATAATTTAATATCAATGGTCAATTCTCCCACAACTATTTATATTTGGGGTGATGAAAGAAATCAAAATTTCCAAATGAATTATATCATTTAAGGTTTAGTAATTTTTTGAACTCTCTAAATAAATACTATGCATGGTAACCTCCTGTATAACCAAAAGTTTCGAGGAGTCCATCCATGAAGCTTTCCACATGCAGTGTTTCCACAATTCTCTGCACATGCATGGCATGTACCATGTTCTAGCATACAGATAGAGATAAGATATTGGAAAAACAGTCTTGCTTGCTATTCAGATTCCACTGGTTCTATTAGGGAAAGTTCCTAAGCTTGGCTAGCACAACCCCACCATCTTGGCGGTGTGACTTCATTAAGGCCTTTTTCACACCATGGTACTAGAAAAAAAACACTCTTGAAAGTGTGCAGAGTGGTAAATTGTAATGGTTATGCGATCATATATGTAAAACAAGAATAACAAGCAGAAAGGAAATTATACTATGCATAATTTCCAAGCAAAATGCTGAAAATAAAATAGAGTGGTAACCTACCATGAGGATTCGTATTTCATCAAGAAGTGTATGGCCTCTCTCCCCTGCTTGCCTAGCAGCTGTCTCAACAGAAATTACTATATCACCCAGCATGAGCTGTGTGGGTGAAAAAAGCATGTCAAATGTAGCAGACAAATAGTCAATGAGGCTAATCAACAAATTAGACCTTTCAACTCAAAGACATGTTCTTACAATAGGAAGATCAAGTTCAGGCATATGCTGTGACATGGATAGAACATCAGTAGCACAGTCCTCGCCTCTCCAATCTTTATTGAGCTTTCGAATGAAATCATCATTGCAAAATAGCACAGACAGCTCAACTTTTTCGAATTTACCAACATCATCTATAGAAGACTCTCTGGTTTTATACTCTGAATCCTTGAGACCATCAAATGCAATTTTCATTGCCATGGGAATATTCAATTTTAGCATTTCTGCAATGCTCTGCAAAAACACCGGAAACAAAGCATAAAGGAAAATACATAAATGAAACTGACTACTTTTAACTATATTTCAATGCAATATGCTAAAATGTCAAGCTAAAAGTATGCATATAGTCCTCGATTAATGTACCATTTAACCCGTACCACATATGTCTTAGTTCTCTCCTCTATTTTGCTCTGTGAATATTATTTTTATCCATTAAAAATGTTTCAGGATTGACGGATGGTGATGTCTTCATCCCAAGGAAGGCCAGCCCATACAAAGGCAGCTTAGTATAGTATGCTCAAGTTATTAATGGGAGAAGATAAAGCTCAACAGATTATTATCTTTGACTTAAGTATATTAGGTTGTTTAAAATTTATTGTGTGAACAAATTGAGAAAAGGGAATTCAGGTGTACATGCACAGAGATTTGTCCAGATAAGTTGGAGGCAGCCACCCGTGGATGCAGAATACAAGGAACATAACAATTAAAAGCATGTTCTAAATATTCAGAGAACAAGGCAAACCGCACACCAGAAAGTTTCGTTCTTATGAAGTTTGTGCAGCACAAGACTGTATGACCTAACTCATACACCAGAAAACCAGGATAGTTATCTTTTCCTAGTGTAGTCTCCATCTATGAAAAGGGAGTTACCTGAAGCTCTAACATCGTTGATCAGTCATGTAGAAGAATCTGTTCTAAAACATTTCTCAATTTTGATAAATCATTATGTATATCCTCTTAAAACAATCAAGGAACTATTGATTTGACAGATACCCTTAACCCATGAAACCCCTACCTTAGAAAAACCAAAACATATTCTTTACCAAATAAAGCATCGCTTTTTCATCTAAAACTTTTGCAGATTTGCAATACAAGTTATATATTGAAGCAGCAGCCATGTTTCAACAAATGCAAACGGGTACCTTAGCTGTTCTCTCAAGATTACAGAACAACAGATTGTTATAATATAAGACGACATTTTCTAAAAATTCCAATAACTATGAAAAACGGATTGCTATAATATAAGAGGACATTTTCTCAAAATTCCAACAACTATGGAAAAAGCAGGATAATAAAGCTTCTTGTTACGCTGCATCAAAAATAACCCAAATGGAACACATAAATGAACTCAAAGTATCACCTCGAAACGACAAGAATTCACCAAACTTTTCCAAAACCTAGAACTCCGGAAGTCTCATGAATCGTAAAGAATTTTATAAACCACTAGACCCGAAGTATCGGCCAATGACCATGAAATCAATAATTTCCGTCAAGAATATACTTTTATCACCTTAAAAACCTAACTATCAATAAAAAGCAAATCTGGAAGTCCATTATTCCCCAATCGCAGCTAATCTAAGAGAAAAAAGAATCAATTCTGAGTTACCAAAACTTCGGGATCGTTAGGCAGTTCATCTTCGATGCTGATCTTGACGTCGAGTTCTAGCTGCTTCTCCTTGAGCGCCTGCTTCTTGGCCGCCAGCCTCCGCCTCGTCTTCCGAAATCCCCTCAGCGACCCGAAGAATCCCCCGAAGAGCGCCGGTGATCGCGAATACCTAGACGAGACATGAAATCCCCTTCTCTGAGAATCGGAATAGAAAGGCGAGCAAAGAACCGAATTAGAGAGATGAGACGAGGCCGTCGGAACACCCCGCGGCCACCACTGGAGAGCGGCGGCGATCGGGGCAGGAGAATGAGGGGGACGGACGGGGGATCTGGTGGGGAGAGGGAGAGCTCGGCCGACGATCCTCGCCATGGAGACGGATTCCAGCGACGAGATCGCCGGGAAGTAGGAAGAGGGGGGGCGATTGGGTCCAAGAAGAGAGGAGAGGGGGCGGTAGGGGACTTGGTTGGGCCGCAAAAATGGGGTATTGACAAGAATTCTAAGCCTAAAAGTGCCGGCGGAGTATCTGGAACGCATCGCTGTTTCTCCGCCGTCCGTGTGCAGTGAAGCGAGGAGGAAGATGGCCCGATCTTTCGAGCCGGCTGGGGTTGGGTGGAAGTGAACCGGGTTTCAATCAGAGAGGCCTCAGGCCATATAATACATGTGCGCTGGATTGTATAGCATATAGGCCTTTGCTTAGTCTAAACCATTGGTTTGAGACAGTATTTTCAGTTATAAATTTATTGAACTCGATGCATGCATACGTTAGTCCTTTTAGCTCTCTAACGATTATTTCAGATGGATCATTGGCAGGATCGATCTTGGAGCAGGTCGAACTGGGCGACCGCTTCAGGCTCCAGATCCTACATTGATGTTCCAATTCGATGCAAAAATAATTTTTTATAATATTATAATAAAAAATAATTATATAAATTAATGATAAATTTTATATGTTGTTTAACGAACATATCTATAGTAAATTATTGCATGTAGATTAATTTTTTAATGATAATTAATATTTAAAATATATTAATTTTTAATAGAAAAGATTTCATTTTTTTTCATTTAGTCTCAGATCTCAAACATGTTAGAACCGGCTCTGATCATTGGCGATGGTTAGCTGGTAAACATTTTCACTCAGCCCTGCTGGTCGTCCTCTGTACCACGATCACTGACCTGGACCTTTCAACATGGATGAAGTTGATGACGATCTCGGAGTTTCTAACCTTATGACTCATAATCTTAGTTGGTATGGTGGAAAACTTCTTGCTCTACTTCCTCCTGGCGTCATTTCTTTAATCATGGCACAAGCGTCACATTAGTACCTCCAGCTAATATGTTTAGATGGGGTCAGCAAACTTCCATGAAAATTCAGCAAGGATGTTACCAACGGCTGTCTCATGGCAAGCCTGCATCTCTCTCTTCCCTCAATGAATTTTCATGGATCCTGAAGTGTAAAGGTAGCTCCCCGTGTTGGTTTCTTTTGGTAAAAAATTGCTAGGAGAAGGCTAACATGCAAAGAATATTTGGTTCATTAGGTTTTCCACAGCAACAGCATGCCTGTTGTGACCTGTGACTTGATGTTGAGGAGGGCATTAATCATCCGATCTATTAGCGCAGGGGCGGCTCAATATCTTTGGAGGCCTAAAGCTAAAAATGAAGGCGGGACCAGAGAGGACCTTCTTCCGGGCTCCGACTTTCGAGAAACGAAGGCGGACCGGCGGGCCGCCGGCCCGGCGCACAACCGGGGTGGAGGGAGAGTGTCGAAAAACAAAAAAAAATGAAGAAACTTACCGGTGGAGGTCGGGGGGTGGACCGCCGCCAGGGAGGGGCCTTCTTCGGTTCTTCCGGGCTCTGGCTTTCGAGAAACGAAGGCAGACCGGCGGCCCGCCGGCCCGCTGGCCGCTGTCGCCGTCGGAGAAGAAGCGGAGAGCCTCCTCGAGGCGCTTGAGGACGGAGAGGTAGCCGGGGAGCCGGGGAGGTCGGCGTCGGGGTCGGAGAGGAGGGGCCGCAGCAGCCGCTCGAGGCCGTGGACGGCGTCATTGCGTCAAACACCTTGAGAACGGCGGCAGCGGGGCTGACGGCGCGGTCGATATGGCCGCCGACGGCAGTGAGGGCGTCGCGGTGGGCGCGGATCGGGCGGACGGAGGCCTCGAGGGAGGGGAGGCGCTGGTGGATCTCGTCGAGGCGGGGGCCGACGCGGGCCAGCGCTGCCGAGTGCCGACAGGCGGCCGGAGGCGGAGCTGCGGTCCCGCGGAGACATGGAGGCGGAGCCGCAGAGCGCCGGAGGCCTGGAGGGTGGCTCAGGCGGGACCAGGACGCCGGAGGCGGAGGCGGGGGGCCTCCTGGGGGCGGGGGCCTAAGGCAAGGGCTTCGGTGGCCTTACCCTTCAGCCGCCCCTGTATTAGCGTTCATTTGCTAGATCTGTTTGGGAGCATGCAACGCCATTGCCCTATCTTCTCCCATTACTAATATTGATGATTTAATACATTTGCTGGTAGAGCTATAGCACGCTGGGAATGAGCATCTCTCCCAAGGGAAGAACTCCGTACCATTTTTTATTGCTGGTAGAGCTTGTGGACTAGTTAGGAGTGGAGAAGATTCTGCTACATGCAATGCAACCTTGTCATCATGGCGAACATGCTGCTTGGATCCTTCACGGTAAACATTTTTTTATCTTTTTTTTAGAAAATATTATATATCCTCAAAAAAAATGAGTTCTCAGTTTTCTCCTAGACCTTTCTAGTACTGCTATCGATCACCTACCGAGCGGCGATTGGGTGATCTATAGCTTTTGTTCAATTTCTATCTTCTGGAACATCAAGGGGGTAAAATTGGCATTATAATGATCTCGAACTAACACCTGAGACCACAACCAAAATTCTGGTTCGCATCTTTGGCATAAAATGTGTGGCTGTGAGCCTTGCTCGTATTATTTGTCCTTGGTACCAAAGGGCTTACTCGAAGTCTTGCTCTGTCCTTACCAGTTTCGTTTGAATTGACAAAATTTATGTGGTCTGATCAGCTCTTATGGGGACGCACTTTACATTCGGTGTTTCTTTATCTGATATTCATGTCCCGACTCAATCTCATCCTCCAGAAACTCCTCTTAAACTTCAATTGTATCTAAGAGCTCAACATTCCTCCCCGGATAAAAGTATTCTGCTGGAAGCCGTTTTGGCACAGATTGCCTTCCGAAGCACTATTAGTGCGTCGTGGTGTTTTTCCTGTTGATCTTCAATTTTGTGACTTATGTCCCCAACAGGTGGAAGACACGACATGTTTTTCTTTTTTTTTTTCCTCTTTTGCTAAGGCTTGCTGGCCGCTTCTCTCCCGCATGTGCTAAGGCTCTAGCACATTTTTTATGTCTAGCCAGGGTGGAGCATAGGCAGAAAATGCTCTGGATATGTGTAGCTTGGAAGCTTTGGCAAAGCCGTAATGATCGCATGTATACCCTATTCAGCTACTGTGGCAAGTCTATTCATTTACATCCTCCATATTACCTTCTTCTGATACCTAGTCGAGGCCCTGGGGTAACTGTTTACATCATTCTATCCCTCATCCTTCTCGTGCTTATTTTCGTGGGTGCCCCCTCTCTCTGGAGTCATCAAAGTTAATTCTGATATCTAGGTTATCTCTACTCAAGCTGGTACCGGCTATGTATTAAGAGACCATGAAACTTCCTTACTTCAGATTAGTGGCAAACTGTTAAGATTTAACGTCTCGAGATTCAATCCATATTGAGCCCACAACGAGATCTGCGATAACAAACAGAGTTCAACGAGCTTAAGATAAGCCCAAACGAAATCCAGATGGAGAAGTTACGCACGAAAAAAATCCGAAGAAAATGGCATGGCCCACGAGGTGATGGAGGCCGGCGGTGGACTGACGGAGGCTACAGCAACACGAGCGCACACGACGGCATGCGGCCTGGCTGCGAGCACGTGGCCCAGTGCATGGACGTGCAGGCACGTGCGATGTACGGCCCAAGCTCGAGCGGGCACGCTATGCGTGCCCGCATGGTTTTTCCCATGTGGTCCACGTGTGGTGCAAGGACCGACGGTCCATGGGGACCCGTGTGGACCGAACAGACATTTCCTCTAGGTTTCGTGCGGTCCACGATGGACTGGTAGGCATTTCTAGCTGGTTTCTCACGGTCCACGATAGATTCTCATGGACCGATGCACGATCGAACGGTCTGCAAGGCTTGTGGTCAAGATCCAATACTTCAGAGGCATGTTTGGGTGATCTGAGGAGTCCTAATTTACATTGCAGTTAGGATTGGATCAATTTAAGGTCTTTAAAAGACCCTATGGCGAAACAGAGAGCAGACGGATGGCTTTGGTTGTTCGACAGAGGATCCAGAGCAGCAGCAGATCGAGAGGTGCCGACAGAGAGCATGAGCAAGGTGCTTTAGACAGACTGTTAGGCAGCGGACAACGGTCGCTTCAAAGGTTCAAGGAGGTCTTTCTAAAAAGAAAATTTTTGTGAGGGAGAGATTGGATATACAAGGGTTGAGGGTGTGATCTCCTCTTGTAATTTTCTCTTTTTCATAGTAAAGCTTGCATGTCCTGTGGAGGCGAATCTTTTGATTGATCCACGTATTTAATTATTTCTGTTTTATTTCTTCTTTCTTTCTACTGCGATGCGTGATATCAAAAAGGTCCTGTGGAGATGATATCCTGGTCAGACATCTGAACAAGTGGTATCCGAGCGAAACGGTATCAGAATATAGATTGCGGCGATGGTGAGCAAGATTGAAGATGGAGAAGACATGCTCAATCAAGATGGAGATCAATAAGTTTGATGGAAAGAGCAATTTCTCTTTATGGCAGGCAAGGGTGAAGGACGTACTCATCCAACAAGGGTTGATCAATGTTCTTTTGTGCAAGGAGAAGCCGATTATCATAGAGGTGCAGGATTGGAGGCGGCTCCAAATGTATGCGATGAGTACGATCCGTTTGTACCTAGCAGATGAGGTGGTGATCCATGTGCTTGGTGAGACTTTTCTGACGGTGTTGTGGTCAAAGCTCGAGGAGTTGTACATGACAAAATCTCTCACCAATACCCTCTTCCTCTAGAAGCAGTTTTACCAGCTGTAGATGACTAAGGGACAGAGCATGCAGGAGCATCTCAGCCACTTCCAGAAGATCCTCACCAACCTCTTCAGCGTTGCGAGAAAGTTGAGGAGAAGACCAAGGTACTGGTCTTGCTAGCATCATTTTTTTCTTCGTATGAGTTCTTGATGACTGCTCTTCTAGTGAGGAAGAGCACCATCAAGATGGACGAGGTCACCACGGTGATTCTTCAAAATAAGGTTCTCAAGAGGGAGAATTTAGCTTCGAGCTCAGGTGACGGTAGCTCAGCTTTAGTGATTTTTGGAGTAGGAGGCGGTAGACGGAGCAACAAAAGATTGCGATGAGGGCGGTCCAAGTCTAGGACGAGAGACTTGAACAAGATCAGATGTTATCGGTGTGACGAGTTGGAGCATCTAGCCAGAGATTACTCTCAATTCAGCGATCGGACGAGGGCTACTACAGCAACAGTCAATAGCGAGTCAGAGGACGATGTCTTGGAGATATCTAATGAGATATCTAGTTCTTCCCAGCAATAGATATTAGATTCTGAATGCACCTATCATGTATATTGCAAAGAGGAGTAGTTTAATTCTCTAGAGAGTAATGAGGGCACTGTTTATCTATCGGATGGATCGAGCTATGTGATCAGAGGCATCGAGACGGTCAGCTGGAGGACACATGATAGTGCAGTAAGGAGATTGGGAGAGATCTGATACATATCCGATTTCAGGCGAAATTTTATCTCGCTGAGCAGACTGGATTCGAGAGGCTATAGGACAGTAGCTGCTAGAGAAATCTTAAAGGTGTTGCGCGGCAATAGGGTTATTCTAGAGGGAAAGAAGAGGATGAGAGAATATTACTACCTGACGGAGAGCCCAATGCGAGGTGGAGCTTCAGGAGCCAGGAGGAGCTCAGAGCGAGGTGGAGCTCCAGGTGGAGGTGGATTGAATACAAAATGCGAGACTCGGGAGGATAAGAGGCGATATCGCAGAGTGAGATTCCTATTGCCGCAAGATGATACCCTGAGCAGATCTCAAGTTAAGAGGAGCACAGCATACGATGGAGATAGGATCGAGCGGCCTAGTTCAACTCCCATGTTTGTCTATCCAAGATCAGCAGGCGATTGTTCCAGGACATGGAGATAAGGAGATCTAGAAGCTCTCAGAGTTAGAAAGAGACCGAATGTCGAGTCGAGATGAAGAATGTTAAGATTTGATACCTCAAAATTCGATCTACATTGAGCATACAGCAAGATCCACGATAATGAACGGAGTCCAACGAGCCCAAGATCAGCCCAAACGGAATCCAAATGGAAGAAGTTATGTGCGAAAGAAGTCTGAAAGAGGTGGCACGATTCACGAGGTGGTGGAGGCCTATGGCGAGCTGGTGGAGGCCGCAGCGGCATGAGGGTGCACGGCCCAGCATGCAAACGCACAGGCACCTGCGGTGCGTGGCCAAAGCCCGAGCGCATGCGAGCGCAGGTGCGGCCGAAGCCTAGGCGGGAGCATGCAGCATGGCCCGCACGATTTTTCCCATGCAGTCCATGTGCGGTGCATGGATCGGCGGTCAATGGAGACTCGCATGGACTGGGCGAATGTTTCCCCTTGGTTTCGCGCAGTCCACAATGGACTAACGGGCATTTCTGGCTGGTTTCTCAAGGTTCACGATGGATTCTTGTGGACCGGTGCACGATTGGGCGGTCTGCAGGGCTTGCGGTCAAGATCCAATGCTTTAAGGCATGTTTGGATGATCTGAGGAGTCCTAATTTGTATTGGAGTCGGGATTAGATCAATTTGAGATCTTTAAAAGACCTTATGGTGAAACAGAAAGCAGAAGGATGGGCTTGATTGTTCGGCAGAGGGCCCAGAGCAGCAGCAGATCAAGAGGCATCGATAAAAAGCATGAGTATGGTGCTTCAGGCAGACTATTAGGTAGCGGACAATGTTCGCTTTAGGAGTTCAGGGAGATCTTCCTAAAAAAAAAAATTTTGTGAGGGAGAACTTCCTGTGAAAGAGAGATTGGATGTACGAGGATTGAGAGTGTGATCTCCTCTTGAAATTTTTTCTTTTTCATAGTGAAGCTTGCGTGCCCTATGGAGACGAACCTTTTGACTGATCTATATATTTGATTATTTTTATTTTATTTCTTTTTTCTTCATGCTGCGAACATCTTGTCCACTCTTCTGTCTCCTATGCTAAGCTCACAGCTGCTTAGTTAGGCCATAAAGTAGCAATTCAATAATTTGGAGCAGTTGAAAGGTGACTCTTCTACAGTTGTATCATGGCTATCTTCTTCCTTTGCTTGCAGGCTTCATCATTCTCCTTTACTTCAAGATATTCAAGCCTGGAAGGCTGCCAATATCTCTATACATGTCACTCACATGTTTGGGGAAGCAAACAAAACCGCCGACCATATGGCCCGCCAAGCTTTGGAAGGAGATGTTTGTTGGATCTCAACGTCCACTGTGGATCCTCAATTCACTCAAATTCTACAATCCGATCAGCATGGTTTTCCCACCTTGTGCTTCACTTAATTTTCCATCAATGCAAGTCCTTGCGCAGGCTTGTTCCAAAACAGTCTCTTGTTTAACACTCATGAATTGCTGCTGGGGATTTCTTATTACTACTCTAAGGCTCAGCATCTCCAGGATGTTATTCATTATGTTATGTTTTCTTTCATCTAACTCAGCTTATTATATATACTACAATGGCAGGCTATATCATACGCAATTCCTCATGATAAACTCAGCATTCATAAAGCCTACACGCCCAATTATTTCATCTTTCACTTCAGCTGCAACTGCATACCATGTTCTCAGCATCCTGGAGAGCTATCAAGCCGCCACTCGTCCCAGAGTTCCTTCCGCTTCTATTTGTTCTATGCAGGATATTCCCTCTGACAGCAGTCTATTTGAGCCTTCTTGCATTGTATTTTACAGATACTTGCTTTACTTTTTCAAATCTCCAGCTCCTATCCCATGCTTCTGTAACAAGGTAACAACAGGAAGTCTGGGGACTGTCTTATACTCGAAGTTTGCTGCAGTGCTGTTTTTCAATTCAAAGCAGCCTGGCCAATGGATAGTTATGCATCATTCTTCTTGCTCCTTTCAAGAACATCATCTAAAGCTTGACACTCTCTATAGGCGGCATACTGTATTTTAACAGGGCTCAAACTGTATGGCAATTCATGGGCAATGATCCTTTTATATGTTTTATATCCCAATTCACAAAGGTGGCAATCTCTTTTATCAATTTTGCTGGCTGCTGTTCCTTATCTGAATACATCCTAGAAGAGAAGTGGCTTTCCTCTTCACAGTGTTGTTTCCATCTTCAGCACATTACTGCATCATCTCTAACTTGTTTAATGCCATATGACTCTTGAATTTTTGTAATTATGCTGAACCTTCTATCACTTTTACTGCTGGTGTCTCTCTACTGTTACTTACTACCCACTTATTCCTGCTTCTGTTTCTGCGCAAAAAGTTTTGATCTTTTTGTTATTCTCATATGTAACCAGCCGTACTCAGTTCTACTCTGTTATTTCATTAATGCATAGCCGATGACTCTGTTTACCAACACACGAAAAAAAAAAAAAAGGTGGAACTTGACAGCGGCGGGCCTTCCCTCCTGTCTCCACACACACACACCATACCAAGGTAAAGATCTACCACTCGTGTGGTACCTGACATCCAAACAAGCCTAGATAAAGATCTACCACCCACGCAGTACTTCACATCCAAACAAGCCTTACACTGATTTCTCTGACCACACATAGAATTCGCAGCTTCATGTCAGAAGATCAAAAAGACTACCCGGTTAAGTCATCCTTTTGTCTAATCTTTCAAAGGCCACGAGAATAGAGAGAGGAGAAAAGTGAAAAACATGCACTAAGAAACGTAGTGGATTTAATCCCTGACTCACTCCCAGAGAAACAGGTCGCGGTGAAAACAGAGACAACCCTCAAACAAAGGGTGAAAGCCTTGAGAAATGGATCCATCACGAGTATTGGAGAAGGCCTGTTCATATAAAATTTTGGTAGCAGAAAATCATAGAGCTAGCATTCCAACAAATAAAACCAATAGAATAAACTGATCCGACAGAAGTATCATTTTAGTTTCTGCAGCAGTGACTTAAGCCACCATTTGCTTGAAAAATGGCCGAACAAAAATAATCAGGTTAGGCTTCTGGACCTGCAAAACAAGCTAGCGGATTGTTGTACCATTTCTCTTGGTGATAAAATAATCAAAACCTAACGACAGAATAGATTAAAAAAACAAGAAAAAACGAAAATCCGCATTGAATTGATAAAGAGATTTACAGAAATTATCTTAAAGTCAAAAAAATATCTGGGCAACCAGAAACAGAATTTCAGACACAATGGTCACCTCTATCCTTCTTTTAGTCAATCTAACATTACTGACCGCAGAAAAATTTACATTCCTGCTCTATATTCTTCTCTCTTCCTAGAACCTCCTTACAGGAACCCCAGATAGGCATCGGTATTTCTACCTAGCAAGCACGAACCTCAGCAAGCCGGCTGGCAGCTGGCTGGCAACTACCAGAAAACTTGGATGCAAAGAGGCAAGATAGCCTCTTAATCATGGGCCTCATCTTAACAATCCCATTTGATGAGACACTTGCATCTTTATAAGCATCTGCATAAGTCTCATACCCTTCTAGATCTGCCTCAGTTACCAAAACTTCATCCTCCTTGAGAGGACCTGTTGTCATGGATCTGGTTCGAATGATCCTACACAATGAGAGGCTGATATCATTGCTATCATCTTCACTCATCCCATATCCTTCTAGATCTGCTGCAGTAATTAAAACTTCATCACCAGCGAGCAAACATACTGGCCTTGGACTTCGAATTGCAGGGAATTCCAGTTTGCGCTTGCGGTATTCCTGGACAGCCTGCATAGGTTACATGCACACAAGTTAGACGATAAAACCAGCCACTGCTGCTGTACATAAATGACGGCCTGTGGTTTCAGTGTTGGTGGACAGAGAAGCCGCACAAAAAACAAAGAAAAGACTATTAAAAATATTTCGGTTGAATAATATTCAATTCATTCCATCCCAGTCACTCCATCTCTACCGATAAAGGACCCCTACATCCAGCCAGCTAAATGGCCTATCAAAGATTTATCTTGTCAGGAAATCACACATATTGCACAACTACAGCATACTAACAAGCTCAAGGTCATTTAAGGTTTGTTCATATATCCACATATATTTAAGCAATCGAAAGAGAGTTATGGCCATGCAAAAGAGTCGCAAGGCAATTGCAATCTAGAGTAGGGAAATAATTAGACAGAGAAATGGACACCTCCTTTATTTTTCTTGTTACATAATGACAATTATTTCAATGAATGGATTTGACAATTCAATGTGGTAAGTGATGCACAAACAGCAAGACTTGTATCACCACATGACATTGAATCACAAAGATATTGCATCTTCTAATAAGGAGAGTTGATATCTCATGAATAAGCTGACAAAAGGATGCACCACAGAATACCCAAGCACCATTGTTCTCCTTTTTTTTTCCCCCAAGAGAAGGTGCAAAATCGCACCAATCATTCCATTACTCAGTGAAATAATGAAGAAAGGCATGCTATAATAGAGGCAGGAAAGCCCTCTGAAAGGGGAAGGTGTTAGTCACAGAACTGCCATTAGAGGAAACCAGTCTCTGGCATGGGCTGTGCACATGATAGCATATGTATCGAAAACCTTAGAAATATGGACAGTTATGATCTATTTATCATCTTACTTTTCCACAGCTCCTTGAAGAAGAAATTTCGAATTTATTAAGAGATAACAACTATGTCGATTGAGATGTACATAAAAGTTAGAATTTCTATGATGGGAGGAAAATCAGGACTCAGGATAAAAGCCAAAAAACAAAAGAGGAATGCAATGAGATGGATTTTGGTTTTTCTCCCACACATTAAGGGCATGTGTTCCACACCATCAGTGAATGCTTCATCCTTCAGAGCCCAGCTTTCTGTATCCAACTCTTTAAGAGTTGTTACACTATAATAGATGAATACAAGAACAAAATGCAAATGCGAGTAACAGGAAATGAGGGTCAAGAAAGACCCTAATGTATGAAATGGGAAATGTGATCATAAAGAAAGCAAAAGTGGATGCAAACCATACGTGAAAAATGCACAGAAATCATAGGAAAACCATATAATAAAGTAATTTTGAATGAATTTCCACTAAATTCTCAAGTATGCAATTTGATTTATGTCAATGTTCTTCTATCAAGACTATCAAGGAGAATTTTTTACTTGGATCTTCTTTCCTTATGTTGTTATGGATATGTGTGAGGGAGTTAAGAAAATAAATTAAATCATCCTTTTTTGATAGCCTCCCATCAAATAATATTAACAATAATAATAAGCAGAATTTTGGAATTAAGGAAAGCAGGAAAAGATTCCATATGCAAAGACCTACAGATAGGGCCCTTGCATATGTTGATGTAATATGATCATAAAGTTGAGGTCATCCATGCACTCCAGATACCCATGGGATTCTTTAATTATTATATACGAATTTACTATTATTTTACTTCATCAAAAATGAAAAGAACAAATGAGAAATAGCACATTGCCGCATATAAAGACTTGCCAAACAAACAGAACCAATAATGACATGACTTATATTTCATTTAACTATTCTATCAAGAAACAAAGGTTATTTCCTTACTCGCCATTGTGCAGGAGCCAAAAGCACTCGAGGCCTTCTTGATCTCACATATTCCAGAGCAGCTGTGGGTGTCATGTGCTTATACTCCACCTATGAATTTAAAAAAATAATAAAATTTATTAGAACACTTTCTAGAAGGTCAGAGACACCATGCTTTATTAACAGTGCTGGACTGGCTGACCTACACTCGTCAACTTGCATAATTCAGAAATGAGTTATAAGCAGATGGACAAGAGCATACCAGATAGCATAGAACAATTGTGGTGCTACGTCCCCTTCCAGCTTTACAGTGGACATATGTAATTCTCCCACAGGATGCATTCCCTATATAAAGAATATATAAGTTTCAATGTGTGATTCAACTTTAAAGGAAAGAAGAAAGAACACAGTTCAAACTCTGGATATGACCATCTGTAAGAACAGTGTTCACATCGTCAATAGTTTGGATGGACCACATGGTAAAATGTGAATTCAGAAAAACGAAACCAATTGGTATGGCTTGGTCTAATATGAAAAAAAAGGATAAATGACCCATTCTAAAAATTCTGATTAACTAACATCCAAATTTTCTATGAGCTATGCTACCATTTTTAAGCTTCTCAAGCCAATATTGAATAACTTTTAATCTTGTTGATTATTCAGAAAAGAAAAGTATGATTTTCTTGCTTTTTCTTTATTTTTCTTGAAAAACAAAAAATCGCAGAAACTCAGAGTACCCATCATTCTACCAACAGATCACAGATGTATATATGTGATACTAGATATACTGACTATGAACATGCTTACCTAAACAATAATGTAGATACATGATAGGTCAACATTTTTAAATATTAAGAACCATATTACAAGTCCTCATCTACGTCAAACCAATTTGCATCTTAACCATACCGATGCTCAACTTGACCTTCTATAGAAAGCCAGGCCCTTCATAATTGATCTACCATAGGTCATTATTGCACATGCTCATCCAGCTACACCATCTTATTCGGATTCCCAAAAAATTTGTCCTCTATTGATCATGCATTGGTCATAACTGCACATGCTCATGCTGTCTTAGTTAAATTCAAAAAATTTATCCTCTAAGTTTGAATCACTTGATCTTACCAAATCATGACAATTTTCTAGGTTTGTTCGTCTTGCCGTACATTTGCCACACCAGTCCAATTTCTACATCACACAGTTTATGTGCTTAGATTTTCTTTATTGTTGATACTCTTGGTGTAATTCCTCATTGACCTAGATTTGTTTCATAAGTTTCTATCAGCAGATATACGGGCAACAGCACCTCTCAGTGTCATTTCCTACATGCTAATTCTACCATAAACAACCTTATCAAATATAAGTACTGCTAATGAGGCAATCTTTTTCCTTCACTTATTTGCAATCATCACCAGGATAAGTAGTTACAACTACCTAAAACTTCATCATTCCTGAAAGATACATATCTTATTAAAGTTATGCTTATTTATATTATCCTTGAGTATGTACTGGTGCATCTTGTTTTCTCAATTTTTCCATGTCTAACTGTCTCCGATATTGCATAAAATAAGTACTCAGAACTCTAGACAGCACTAAATTATTTTGAAGCTCCCTATACCCAAATAAATATGCATTTACAGTGCCAAATTGTCTCTATGGATTTGATACACTTTGTGGCTTTTTTCCCCTTTTTGACAAGTGAGTTGATATACTTGGTGAAGCTCTCCGGACCATAAAATATGTGCTGCAGTGGCAACCGTCTCTGTGATCTGGATCACCAGTTATGGATTTCGTCTCTAAAATTCATGCATTGAAAAAGGGAAAGAAAGTGGCAAAATGAATATGCAGCTACAAATCCCAACAGGTTGGATCATGCCAAAGATGTCATCGGCATGGTGCCCACGAGCACCATGGATTTTTCATGTCACGAAAACCAACTAGACATAATATGCCACTCAATCTAAAAATCATGACATAATATAAATAGAAGCTAGACTAAGTCAAAGCTGTCAATGGTCCCAACCTGTACGCAGTAATTATTTATAGAATTGAATGGCTTGTAAGTTTGGCAATTTACTTTGCCCCATTGGGTACCCGACGCAGATGGAATAGGTTTTACCCAGCCTGCAATGGATCCAAGGTAACTACTGGCAGTGGTAAAACTCGCTCCGAACCTGACTCGGATATATATAACTCTTCACAATTCCTCTTCTCGAGACAAAAAATGATTTGTATGAAAAAAAATGTAACTTTGCCCAACCTGATCCATCCAACCCACTTCGTTTAATTCTACCCCTACCATCCCACCCCAAGACTCTACTTGCCCCGCCCTAGCCCAAGGCAAGTATGGGGCCATTACAGGTAATGGCCTACCCGATCCATTGCCATCCCTAATGGTTTGCAATAAAGACCAACACATAAAGAGAGAGAGAGATAGAGACTACGTATTAATTGCATCATACTGAGGAGGATCATCTATCTTAAACTTCTAAGTCTTAATTATCCTGAATTATACAAATGCTACAGTATAACAAGAAAGGATCATTGTGCCAATACAGAGGCCCGTTATTGGTTGGCTGGTGGCACAGTTCGTTACACACCCATGCCTTTCCATCCTGGGCCCATACTGGCACAACAAAGAAGGCAAGGAAGAGGGAGAATGGGGGGGGGAGAGAAGGGGGGAGAGGGTGGGTGAGGGAGAGGGAAGTAGGGAGGGAGAGAGCGAAGGCCAGCAGAACGCACCCTGACATGGCAAAGAGAGTGGGAGAGAGGAAGAATATGAGAGAGGAAAAGAGAGAGAGAGGGGGGGGCAGGGAGAGAGATGGAGGCCACCAAAGGGCTGCAGAGTGGCACGGAGGGTTGGAGGGGCTCCACCCTCCAGACCCCCGTTTCGAACGAAACAGGGGTTCGTCGAGGCTCCTTTATTCATTTTACAAATTTTAAATGAAACCAGTAATCCCCTTGCCAACTTTATTTAATATTTTCAAAAATAAAAAAAAATTATTTGAAAAATGTTAAGTGAAGTTGACAAAGAGATTGCTGACTTCACTTCAAATCTGCAAAATAAATAAAAGGCCCCGACGAACTCCTGTTTCGAATAAAACAAGGGTCCAAAGGGCGAAGCCCTTCCACCTCTCTGCACCCTCCTGAGCCCTCCAACGACCTCCATTTTCCCTCCCTCCCTCCCTCCTCTCTCTCTACCTATCTCTCTTTTCTTCTCCCTCTCCCATCTACTAGTTTCTTGTTTTGAATGCTAAAACTATCCCAATCCGCTGCCAACATAGCTCGATATGCCCCAAATTGGCACTTTGGGATAGTTCCACATTCCTTGACAATAATCATCTCAAGCCCTTGATTGGCCCTACTTCCGCAATGTAAGGCTGAATTACTAATTTCTTATAAAGATATATCATAAGATCTGAGGGCTATGACAAAGGAAAGAAACAATTTACATAGCACATGGTTCCATGTTGTATTCATAAATGCCATACATGGCATTGATCAAAATCCACTAATTGGACCCCTAATTAAATGGTGCATGTTAATACATGTTAAATACCACCAAATCAACATGTCAATCTTCTAATGCTTTAGGGACTCCAAGATGTAAAACCTAAATAATATTGTGTTAAAGTGATGCCACCCATAACTCAGACATAAGTACTCTAAGGTGAGAACTCACAAATATGAAAACACCCACTAAATAAGCATTCTAAAAGGCATGATCTATGCATCACAACAAGAATATAGTATGATGCCATTCAATTTTCAGCTAAAGTAGCTGCTGAGCCCATCGGTAGTTGCTCTAGCCAAACAACGGGTGGAAAAGAGACTCTATGATACCTCTTATTGTCATTGATACCTCTTATTGTCATTGATACGATGGATAGATATCCTCAAGTTACATATAAGGCAAGATTTAGAAACTTGTATATACTAATAAACATCTCTACTATTTTATGATTTTATTGCAAACTCTCAGATGAACAAGTCCAACCCTCAAGTTCAACTCCACCACAAAAAGGAGAGAGCATGCCTCTTATCCCGCATGCTTAAACGTGATCAAGTGGCTCTACCCATCTAGAGGCTATGATTGGAACTTTACTCTCCTTTCAAGACCCTCACTGTTTTACCAATAGGAAAAAGATAGAGCACTAGAGCCATGGTTTCAAAACAGCTGAAACAAGACAGTACGATTGGTATTTTACCATTCCGACACAATCTGAAATCCTATGCATCAATTTGTACCAGTGCATACCAACAATACCGTACTGACCATACCTGTGGGTATTAACTTTTTATTTTTTGGAAGCCGTTAGATTTTATACATGTCATCGGAACCGGTACCATATCAATATCATACCATCTCGATGGAAAAATATTACAGGGTTCCATACCAATATTTAAAACCTTAATTAGAGTGCTTATCACCATGTCTGCCCTACCATGATTGAGTATCACTAGCCATCTAGAGCCGCAATTGGAACTTTGCTCTCCTTCCAAGCCCAACATGAGATTACACGCCACTAATAGAATCTATGCAGCTGACCATGTGCATCTCATGAGATGCTAGCAAATATATTCCTAAGCCTTATTTTGATTAAGAAAAGACACTAGCTTTTCTTTAAACATAGAATTAACCATCAACTAAAAAAATTAACGAGATCCACCTTAAGTTTTAACTTGAACACAAACTCAAAAGATACCCAGTTTTCTCAATTTAGCACTTTTAAGAGCAAAATTACAGATTGACACAAAAGACAAAAATCAAACTCAATTTCGTCTTCAAAATTTGTATATTTTTGAGATGCATACACCATCAGATATATTTTCATTTCCTTATATATTCATATCCATATTAATGAATCTAGATCATGGACGGCAGAACCATCCTAAACTGTTTGGTTCGGGGTGTGCCAAGTCATACCAACGGCAAACCGGGACAGTTCCAGCAACAAAAATGAGACCAGCAGCAAAGGAAAAGGGGCAGAAGGAAAGAGAGGATGGGAGGGGGGGGGTGGGGGAGAGGTGCTGTGAGAGGGAGAGAGGGGGGGCTCGGAAGCCCTCCTCCCCTCCAATGCCTGAGCCCATGAGCCGACTTCCCTCAAAGAAGCCAAAAATAATAAGAAAAGGGGTCAAACCCATGTTTTGTTCAAAACAGGGCCCGACCACCGGAGGAGAGGAGAGGGCTTGCCTCTCTCCCTCCTTCTCTCTTTTCCTCTCTCTCCTCCCTTTTCCCTTTATTTTTTTCAATTTTCACCGGGATGGGACGGCATGGTACCATACCATACTACCAGCCTACCGGCATGAGTACTGATTCTGGTACTGCAGACCTTGATCACATATATTAGCTACATATTCTAATTGGAACCAAACACATAAATGATACAAACTTTCGACCTTAGGTAAATTCTGCATATGTAAATAAAACGAAAACCAAATACAAATTTGATATGTTGTAGATAATAACATATCCTAAAACAAATATCCTACAGAACTTCAAAATTTGGTCAAAAAACTTTCCTTTTCACCTCCCTCTTTTTTCAAGACTTCATCCAGCTCATAAGCCTCAAAATTATAAATATGACATTAAATATGAAAATTATCCATGTTTTTTATTTTTTTTTATAATGTCACCCACTATGCAAATAATAAACTCATATGACCAATAATGGATATCACTTCCAACTTTTGGTTCATAATAAACTCATAAGACCAAATAATGGGTATGACTTTCAACTTTTGCTTCAATGATTGTACTCTGTATCTAATAACAAATGCTTTGAGTGGATAACCCATATCCAGAACATAAAGCAAAATTAACGTTGTCAGTATACAGTCCTCTTTTTTTTTTTTTTGGAAAACACTATGACATGCAAGCCCAACCACAACAGAATTAAATCACTACTTGAAATACCTCAACATCACCCGACCCTCCTCTCATCCTCTAAACCTTCCTATTAGTAAAGTACCCTGATTTTAAGCATTACTTATATAAACAAGAAATATGTAAACCATGGTTATGGTGCATAAGTATATTTTTCAATCTTATTCAGAACCATGCAGAAACACTCAAATATAATATCAGTCAAACAGCCAATAGCCAGATTTCAATGTAATCCCTCTAGGTATCATGCCTTATTTAATTTCTGTGACTAGGGAATAAGGAATTTTTGGGAATATAGTAACAAGATCACATACCCATCCATGCTCTCCTTCGCCGGCCATACATAAACGAACCTAATAAAATTTCATACAAACAGAAAATAAATCTATCCACTGTCACCAAGAATCTTTTGAAGGATGGCTTGTATAAGTGGAGCCTACTCATATGCACATATGATAAGAAAACTGCAGAACTAGGTCAGCATTGACCTAAATATTCTGTTAGAAGCAGGAAAACAAATCTAACCATTGCTGAATGGATACATACATAGATATTTCATGAAGCTAGATTCTATAAAGCAAATTATCAAAAAATAATGAAATTTGACAGCTCTAAATCTGGCTACTTTATACAAATAAATTTCAACTAATATGATACATCAACACTTGAGAGATCAAGTAATTTTGTGATAATGAAATCTAAAAGGCACGGAAGAATGGCCATCTAAGAGGCATGTAAGAAAAATGATTGCATCTGTTGAAATAGATGTCGGATAAGATTCTTACTGTGGATGAAATCTACAGCTCGGCTGATATCCACAAGTGAAGGGGCAAAAAGGTAGTCTCTTGTTGGAATCACTAGATGATCAATCCCATGAGCCTGCAAACAGATAAACCAGGTATAAGCCATACATAACTTTGACAAGAAAAATGACCGACCTCCCTTATACAAACACAAGACACCAGGTAATCTAACGCCAGAACCTTCTATTGATGCATTGAAATAGTTGATCTTTACCAGGGTTCTTTTCTGAAGCAATGATTATTACAATACATGCATAAACTTGGAATTTTATGTAACATTATTTCATCAATATGGCCACATGATTTTTCTTTCTCAGTGAGCCCTTTGTCTGACAAGAGGAGACTAGTCAGATCACCCTTTGCATAAAGGCAGAGCTCTATATGGCACAGCATTGCAATAGAGAATGCATAAATTGTTGGCAAATGATTAACTTAAAGTATTAAACACTAAAAGAAAACATTTACCTGATATAAGGATGACGGAACTAGGGTTTCATATGGTTCATTTAGGGTGATGACTCCTCGAACCCCAAGCTGCTGAAGGCGGGGTACATCTTTGGGAAATGGAACAGCGCCAAGCAAAACGAACTGAAAAAATGGGGAAAAAGCAGACTTGCTGAACATCAGTTTATTTTCTGCATATGCAGCAATGAGTATAACAGCTAAAATCACCATTGCACCAGCATAAAATCAAGGGCATGACAATACTGAAAATCCATTTTCTTGGCAGTCAACTGATTGACTTCCAATAAACATATTAACTAAGACGATCTAGTAAAGGATGTGTTTCATGAAGAAGTTGCCGTTGATCCTTCTTTGTTTACTAGCAGATCATTTATAAATATCTACCTGGAATTCATAATCCTACAAATAAGCCAAAAAGAGAATAACCAAAAAACATCAAGTAGAGAGTATGTCTTGAGGCATGGCAAGATGCATTGATGGTTTTTTGATTTCTGAAGCCTTAAAAGAAAAGATTGCCAAAGTTGGCATTTTGCATAGTGTTTGTTATTTCACGCCCATTTTGGAATAAAGCAAGATATGCAAATAGGATTTTGCACTTATAATTATAATCTGGATGAAGTTTTAAACAGAATAAAGGAAATGTAATGCCAAGGGTTCTTATAGGGAACATTTGAAATGCAGGATGAAAATGATTTAGATTAGTTCGTGGGATGAAGATATTCCAGGAGGCCTATCACCAACCAACGTGCCCTTTTTGTCTTTTTTTTTTCCCTCTCTTTTTTTATTTTTGTGTTTTTCCTTTCACAGCTCACAGGATAGATACCTGTGTTAGGATGAACAAGTGATGTCAGCACTATGACCATGGAGAAAATAATCAATCGGCAGAAGGCTTAACATCAAACAGCCCACCATACACTAACCAATGGGGCCAGCTGCATGGATCTAAACGTGATCCATTTGTTTTGTGAACTAATAGCCATAGATAAGAGACATCAACAAACAGTCACAAGATTGGTGGGAAACTTTGATAATTTGCTTATGAAGGAAATGTTTGCTAGGAACTATGTTACATCAGATCACCATCAAGGTATTAAAAAAGTATCCATGGCATGCATAGTCCATTAACTTTGCAACTGAGCTAGCACTTGTAACTATATGAAATAGAAACAGAACAGCAAGAGATAAAGATTGACTATCTGGAAGGTTTTGGGTAAGTAACCATCCGCTAGCAGGGAATTCCAAAGAATGTATGGATAATGCTGTCAAAGTGAAACAAGTTTTGCATGATGCATTGATAACGCTATCAGAAGTGAAACAAGTTTTATTTTGCAGAACAATATGATGGCATAGGACTGAATTGATATTACTTTTAGAGGTGGCAAAATGCGACCCAACCCGTGTTCGACCCACCATAAACGAGTTTGGGTTAAACGGATTCAAGTTGTAAACAGGTCGACCTGCTTAACGTGTTTGTTATTTGGGTCAAGTTTGGGTTCTAACCTTCTATCCTATTTAACTCGTTTATTATACAAGTCGGGTCGGGTCGGATACCCACTTATGCTTGTTATCTTTAAACGATGGCCCCCTTTCACGGTTTGACCATTGGTCCATCGCAGGCTTAGGACCATTTAAATTTTAAACTCCTATCACTTCACCCACGTGGTCCATAGCCTTGTGCACAGAGTAGGGCAGAGTTCCCTTTTTTCTTCGGTTTTTTTTTAGGGGGGGGGAGAGTGGGGGGTAAAAAAGTCCAATTTCTAGATATTTCTAAGGCTCCAAATCACCATTTTTGGCTTTTCCCTATCTGTCTTCCTCTCTTGGTTCCAGAGGGCCCTCCCCACCCCTCCAAATCCTTTACATTGGTCCCTTTACCTCCCCTCAAATCCCCTTAATAAATTACATATATAAATGTATACCCGTTCTTTCTATTCGGTATCGGATCGATGGCAGTGCCAACAATAGATTCAACCCACCGCCCCACCGAAAAACACCCCGATGCCAACGGTCATCCTGAACCAAAAAGAGCCCAACAATGAGTGGTACACGTGGAGTGGCGGCTAGCGGCAAGGAGAGGTATCGTAGGGGGTGACACAGATCTTGTGCTGGGGCCGCCAGGAGTTGGCATTGCAAAGGGCGGCATTGAGGGCAAGTGGTGGCAGAGGCGGTGCTATGCCTCATCGCTTTCTCCATCCTCACCATTAACCATAGCAAGGGCTAGGCCCTTAATTCTTATTACCACTACAAGCAATTTCGGTACCCGCCCCCCCTCCTTGATTTTTCCTTTTTGCCCGTTAGATCTGACAGTCCTAATGAGAGGTCTCTTCCTTGATCAATTAGCTTTTCTTTCCAAAGAAATTTGTAAATCTAATGGGATGAGTTCAGGTATTGCATGTCGGTGAATGTGATTAGGTTCGTCTACTCAAGATTCCAGGTGTACATGCAAGTTCATCACATGATGAAAAAGAAGAACATCATCGACCGTTCAGTTAGGGACTACTTCGACTTCACCATGGATCAGGTAAACAGCTTTCCAATTTTGAAAGCCTTCTGACAGGTTAAACAGGTATAAAGCTACACAAGTTGACCTGACCTATTTACTAAACAAGTTAAGCAGGTCAAATCGGATAACCTATTTGTGCAAATTTAGGTTTCAAATCCTAATCTGTTTAATAAACAGATCAAGTTCAAGTTAGACCTTTTTTGACCCAACCTATTTATGATCCGATTTGACATGCTTGCCACCCCTAATTACTTTTGGCGGCCCCTTGTCCAATATCAATATGTCAATCAGGCCCAAAATTGTGCATATCATTAACTCAAGGCAAGAACATCTTATCACCCGAACATAATTATTATCATTAATTTTTTTGAAGAAAAGGCATGTTGTGTCGCTGATGCCTCTGATCATCACAACAAAAAAACAAAGAAATTAAAAACACAATTTATGATTAGCATTAAAGAATTGCACCATGACACATATAATCTTCCAACATGAATGAGGGAAACTATTCGAAAATATAGAGCTGCCATATCTGCCATATTCAAAAATACACATCTGCCATATCCGCCATATTCAGAAATATATATTTGTATAATCTGCCATTTAGATGATAGCCATATTTTTAATCCTGATTTCTAGACCACAATTACATCATTGGCAAATTAGTCATTTTAGGAAATTTGTTACCTCCTTCATAGATTAGTCATTTTAGGAGATTTATTTTCTCCTTGGCAGATTAGTCATTTTAGGAGATTTGTTATCTTGCTTTGAGGCCTAATTCACAGCAAGTCTCTTGTATATATTTTGATATATTGGTTATTGCAAATCAATGAGAAATCATCAAGTTCCAAAATTTACATGGTATCAGAGAGGGTTCTTCTATCCTAAAATTCGTTAGCCAGTAACCATGGCCGAGTTTAAGGTCAGGGATACGTCATCGCGGCTTGTGGGATATCCATCCAATTGGGAGCAACGGAGGAATGCACGAGGGAGAAAAGATGGTGGAACAGCAGTTGTTGCTAATGCTGTCCAAACCAGCACAAAGCCCAAAACGTGGCACCACAGGGCTTCACTAATGAGCAATTTCAACAAATTTTGACTCTCATCAACAGCCCAAAGGACCCCACGAACTAGCTTGCAGATGAGAAATTTCAATCTGTCAATAGCGATGTAGCATGGATTCTCGATAATTGGACATCCGTGCACATAACTGGGAGAATAGAGTTATTAACTGAGCCCAAAAATATCAATGGGCCGTGCTTCGTACGGATACCCAATGGCGAAATGGTCAAGGCAACTAAAATGGGTCAAGTACACCTGGGGCCCAAATTCATTCTCGAAGATGTTTTATATGTCCTGAATTTCACTTGTGGCCTTATTTCTATTGGAAAATTGATGAATGACTTGAATTGTTCAATGACACATTATTCTACATTTTGTCTTTTACAGGACCTCCCGATTCGAGTGGGTGAGCTGCGAGGGGTCTACTATTTTGGACGTGTGGCAGCCTTATCCACTTTCCCAGTAATCAAGATAGAAAATTATGATATTTGACATCAACGGTTAGGATATCCATCACGTCAAGCTTTACCTTTCCCTCCTGGAATTTCACTAAATAAGATTGAGAATAATTTTTGTGATGTATGCTGTCGTGCTAAGCAAACTCGAACATCATTTCCTATGAGTAATAATAAGACACCTGCTTGCTTGAATTTAATACATTGTGATATTTGGGATCCCTATCATACATCTTCATTGTCGGGTGCACACTATTTCCTCACCATTGTAGATGATCACAGTAGGAGCACGTGGATATATTTAATGAAAGAAAAAAGTGAGACTCATAGACATCTGATTGGCTTTTACAATATGGTAAAAACACGGTTTGGTCATGCCGTAAAAATAATCAGGACCGATAACGGGCAAGAGTTTATTTCCAGATTGATGCAAGATTTTAAATTGAGCAATGGGATAATACATCAAACATCCTGCAGTCCACAACAAAATGGTAGGATCGAAAGAAAGCATCGTTATATTCCTAATGTGACTCATGCTGCAAGATTCTAGACTTGTCCACCTATCAAATTCTGAGGTGTGTTCTAACGACCGCATACTTGATTAATTACACACCCACACCATTATTAGAAGGAAAGATGCCCTATGAGGTCAGGTTCCGACAAAAACCGCAATATGACCATCTATGTATATTTGGTTCTCTTTGTTACACTCACCGAAAAGCGAGAAATAAAGATAAGTTTCTTGAACGGGCTAGGCAGTGCATTTTTATAGGGTATCCCCATGCCAAGAAAGGGTGGAAAATGTTTGATCTAGAGATGGAAGAAGCATTCATATCCCAATATGTGATCTTTCACGAAGACCATTTCTCCTTCATGCAAAATCTCAAATTAGATGAGCCTGCACCAGTCATGCCTCTTCCAACTGAAGTAGATTAGCCAAATTCTCTGAGGGATGTTGAGCTGAAAATAAGCCCAGGCGAGCAGGATTTCAATGAGGGCACTAATAGGGCCGATCAAAACAGGCCTTTAACAAGCCCAACTAATCCGAACAAGGGGAGTTTGAGCGGGTCAGACGAGCAAGGCCCAGTTGAAGGGAATGAGCAGGCCACAGCTGAAATGGGCCAGGACGGGAAGTATAACCAAATTTTCAATCCAAAGCTCATCTTCAATCAGCCCAAATAAAAATACAATAGAGGCTAGGTGTCCACAACGAGATAGAAGGCCGCCAACCTATTTTCGAGACTTTGTTTGCCACACCATCTAACCCAATGATCCCCTCAACTGACCACTCCCATGATTTCCTCATGTATGTCCCACCCCATTGAAAATTATGTCACTTAGGTTGCATTTGGTAGCTGGCAATCTATCCAGATTGCTGGCAATTTAATATGGTAATCAGGATTACTGCATTTGATATGATTTTTAGATGATAATTCAGATTACCTTGGCAATCTGGATTGCCTCATAGGAGGCAATCGGGATTGCCTTGGGGAGGGGTGGCTATCAAGATTACTACTTCTTTAGCAATATTGCAATAAAAATTTTGGACAATTATTCTTTAAAAAAATCACACAAAATCCATTGTCCAGCCCTCCCTTCTCTACCCCACCCCCTCTGCGTGCACCTCCGGCCCACGACTCCACCCTTATCCCCCATCAACCCCCATGGCTCCTCCATGCCCGTCCCCACCACCCCCATGACTCTACATATGCCCACCCTCTCCCCACCCCCCAGTGCCAGCGATTCCCCACACCCCTCGACCCAGCATTTTTTCGTGCCACCACCATACCCACATTACTCCCATTAATTCTCATCAGGAAAAAAGAAGAGCACCAGGACAAAATTATTGAAAATATTTTGAAAATTTGATTTTACATTATCGATAATCTGATTGTCATAACAAACATATCAATCAAGATTTTCAGTAATTTTACTGCAACATTACATGTGTGTACCAAATACAGTAATTAATATTACTAACAATTTAATGGTGGCAATCTATCCTAAAGGCAATCCACATTACCTTCCAAAATTGTCTGGCAATGCACCAAACGCAACCTTATGAACAATTGTCAAAATCTCATAAAGCCTCTGTAGTTGCTCTTGATTCTTCTATTGAGCCCAGGACATACTCTCAAGCTGTGAAAAACCCTCACTGGCGTGAAGCAATGGCTGAGAAAGTCCGAGCCTTAGAAACTAATGGCACGTGGACGATTGAAACGCTTTTCGAGGATAAGAGACCCATCGGATGTAAATAGATGTACAAAATTAAATACAAGACGGACTGGAGTATTGAACAATATAAAGCACACTTAATCATAAAAGGCTTCACACAAATCGAAGGACTGAGTTTTCATGAAACTTTTGTCTCAATGGCTAAGATGGTGAGCGTGCATTGTCTCCTTGCGGTTGCACTTTCCAAAGGATGAAAACTCCATCAGATTGATGTAAATAATGTATTTCTATATGAGGAGCTCCACGAAGAAGTCTATATGCAACTATTGTCGGGATTTACCTCGATTGGGCATAACAAGGTCTGCAGGCTCCGAAAGTCTTTATATGGCTTGAGACAAGCCTCCAGGAACTAATTTTCTAAACTTTCCTCAACATTAAAGAATTACGATTTTGTCCCATCCATGGCTGATTATTCTTTATTCACCAACTCTAACGGCAGTACATTTATAGCTGTTTTAATCTATATCGATGATCTCATCTTAGCTGAAAATGATTCTCAATACTTCTCTACTTTCAAACAGTATCTCGATCGATGCTTTCACATTAAAGATCTCGATCATTTGAAGTACTTCCTGGGCATTTAGGTGGCCCACTGCGACTCCTGCTTATTTCTCTGTCAGTACAAATATGTTCTTGACATTTTGACTGAATGCGGCATGCTCATAGCTAAACCATCTTCTTTTTCACTGGAGTAGCAACACAAGCTCTACGCCGACTCTGGAGCACCACTGACTGATCCTGGCTAATAGAGATGCCTAGTGGGGTGTCTCATTTATCTGACAATCACTAGATCAGAGTTATATTATTCAATCCATATCTTGTCACAGTTTATGCAAGAACCTCGAGAATCACATTGGGATGCGGCCATCCAAGCGCTCCATTACTTGAAACACAACTCGGGCCAGGGGATTCTTCTAAGACTTTCATCACTTCAGCTCACTGCTTACTGCGACTCAGACTAGACAAGTTGCCCTATGACTCGGAGGTCATTGATGGGTTACTTTGTTATGCTCAATAATTGCCCCATATCATGGAAAACAAAGAAACAAACAACAGTTTCTCATTTGTCAATAGAGACAGAATATCGTTCCATGCCACAGCCACTAGTGAGCTATTTTGATTACGGAGTTTTCTATCATCCCTTAGCGTTGACCACACACAACCCATACGAATATATTGCGATAATCAAGCGGCCCTTCATATCACCGCCAATCTCGTCTTTCATGAATGCATAAAACACATCAAGATCGACTGTCATTTCATTCGTGAGCATATCCAATCTAAGGCCATCATGCCTGCCCACGTCTCCACCAAGTACCAGTTAGCTGGAATTTTCACAAAAGCACTTGGACAGGATCATTTTCATTTTTTACTTTCCAAGTTGGGCATTCTCGATATTCATGCTCCAACTTGAGAGAGAGTATTTGAAAATACAAAACTGCCATATCTTCCATATTCGAAAATACGGAGCTGCCATATCTAGAAATACACATCTGTCATATCCGCCATATTCAGAAATATATATTTGTATATATTTGTACAATCTGTCATTTGGATAATAGCCATATTTTTAATCCTGATTTCTAGGCCACAATCACATTATTGGCAGATTAGTCATTTTAGGAGATTTATCACCTCCTTGGCAGATTAGTCATTTGAGGAGATTTATTATCCCCTTGACAGATTAGTCATTTTAGGAGATTTGCTACCTTTCTTTGAGCCCTAATTCATAGCAAGTCTCTTGTATATATTTTGATATATTGGTCATTGCAAATCAATGAGAAAGCATCAAGTTCCAAAATTTACAGAAACCACCAATTTAACAGGCATTCGAATGCAACAACATAATCATTTTGTTATTGTCACAATAGTTTCATGCACTACCTAACCCCATGCATCAGGCGAATTACTATCAGAATATTAAATAGGAAAAAACTTCTATAGTCGGGCCGACCATGGAAGGAATTATGGTCGGATCGTGTCTGCCACAATGCATATATTGGGACATCCATCAAAAAAGAGACGATTATGTGATGTTTATCTAAACTGTTCAAACACCCCTGGGGTTTATCCATTTCTCTTTTCTTAATATTTTAACGCGCGGTGTAAGCACGCGCGACCACCCATCTTTTAATGGACGTTCCCGAAGCATGTCCGACCATAATTTCTTCCATAGTCGGCCCAACCATATAAGTTTTATCCTATTAAATAAGCAAACTACAACGTTGTTAATATGTTTACGAAGCCAAATATAAAGAAAAAGCCAGAAATATCTTCCTGCATGTCAAAGTGACCAAAATTCTATCCGAAAGAGGACATGATTTCAGCATCACTGGAATTTTGAAGCAAGCAAATTTATCCCGTCAAAACACGCTCGTGTTAAAAAAATTAAAAAACAAAAACAAAAATGTTAAGAAGAAATTGATACCTGATCGACTTCGTCCCACCACCGGAACTCAGCCTCAATCATGTTCCGGAAGACATTGTAGAGAAGTGTAGGATAAAAGAGAATCCTACCTCCCGCCCCAACCAGCGCCCTCTTCGCCTTGACCGGAACGAGTTCCCGGCCACCAGAATCCTCAGATCCCCCGTCCTCCAGTTCCGTGATTCTCATAATAGGTTGTCCAAAATCGAAGACTTAAAAGTCACGATTCCTCCTCCAAAATCGATCCCAATGGCGCAACAGCACCGGCAAGAAAAGGCGATCCTTCTGGAACAAGAATCCACCCAGAAAATCTCTAATCGTTGAAATAGAAAGCCGACGTGAGGAAAGCCTCGTCCGACGAAGCCACGGCGAGACGAGCGCAACTCAAGAACCGAAATCTAAACGGATTGGAGAAGAAATTACCTCGATCGGGAGCTTGTCGAAAGCAAATTCTTGTTCCGACCACGGATTCTGGCGATTCCACCGAAAATCCACGGGAAATTGGGGGGGAACTCTCGGAGATCTCTCTCACTCTCCCTGGAAACCCTATAGCCTCGGCTGGTCGGACGACAAGACCGACGAGAAACGAGGAAGCCGGCTGCCAATAGGAGCCGTTTTATAAACGCCGTTCCGTCTTTTCCAAAATTAGGCCGAGACCAAATGCTCCTACGGAACAGTATAATTAACATATACACTCCCCTCGGCATTGCAGAATTCAATCTGGACCGTCTATAATTATACAGTTGTAATCAGGAACGCAAGGATAACCTGTCTCGCGGGACAGGTGAATGGAGCCTCTGAGTTTAAGGCCAAATCTTGACCAATGAGGGACGATCTAAGGGCACACAATGGTCTTTAGCGAACGTGGAGAGTCCAAAGCTTCCAGATTATCGCGTTAGCTCGGCCACCACGTCAGCTGTTACCTGGAGTTCTCTCGCGGTGAGGGGGTGGGCCAGCGTGTGGGGCCCCTTGTCGTCGACGCGTACGTCAGGTTGTGGAAAGATGGAACCATTCGGGTTCGTGGTTTTGCCAACTGGCCGTTGGTTGGGAACAGAAGGGGCCCACAGGCCACGGATTATGCCGCGGTGGGGCCACAAGAAAAAAAAAAATCCTGTCAAAGTAACGGCCGTTAAATTTCATAAGGACATTAGACATAATTTCTTTTGGATACCGACGCAAACTTGCTTTCAAACTAAAAGCATCTGTCGCTTTCGTCACTATGCAATGACGACAAAGCCATCGTTGCCTATCCGCGTCATTTATCTGTAGAAATAAAACTTTTAATTTTAATGCGGCCTTTTTTTTAGCTTAAGAATGGATTTTATTGGACCAAATTTAACACTCGAACTGGACCGACTACTGTTATAACGAAAAAATAACAGTATCTGAAGTTTGTTTTTTTGGACACATCCTCATTATGTTGGGTCCCAGTTATGGTCGAAGTCGTTGGCGTTGGGTTGGATTGGCCCGTTCGAGGGCGATGGTGGCCTTGGCGGGGAGGTTTCGGATAAGGGGCCTGGGAAGGGACACGGACAACGACGCACCGGGACCGGTTTCACAGTCGTCGGACGAATCGGCGAGCGGTGAATCGCGATGGGTTTCAAGTTTTGAAACAACTCCATCTACTCTCTAACCAAAACATAACTCCACCTACTTCACCTTTTACGACTGTAGAACGTGGTGGGCTCACAAACGGAGATCCTCCACGACCCGTTAAAACAATATTATCTACTTCCGCCAAGTGGAACCCACCTGGTTGTCCACGGTGCGGTCCTGTTTTTGTTAGGTAGTAGAGCAGTATTCCCACATGATGCTACACTTACCCATTGTTCTCATCAGTCCGTCAAACATGGCACCGGTCTTTACCCAAATATATATATAAATATATGGCGCTGGTGCACCACTCGAACTGAATCTCACCGACTGGATCCTGCCACGTTTGAATGATAAAAATATTTTACCAAGTAATGCTGGACATGACCACTTTGTTCTAGTGCTAGTGTGAGACTGATGCGGTGTCCAATTATTTACCAACCTCCGTGAATTGTGCCAACCCCGCATGAATCACACCGATTGCAGTTGCCACATTTGAGTGGTGAATAGACCAGTGAATAGTAGCAATGTCTCGTCTTAACATTACAAATAGAAGAAGTACGGATGAGATTTCATTGGATAATCTGTTTCAGATCGGGGTCATGTATGATGCGATGGGGAAGGCAGATCTTTTCCTGGGAAAGCAGTGCATACACCAACTTTGTTTTAGGATATGTGGGGTTTGGATAGGACTATGGCAGCATTTTTTATTTTTTTTTTGGTGGAGTTTTTTTTTTCTTTTTTTTTTTTGTTGATATGTCATTTTCCAGGGTAAGGAAGCATACATCGGCTCTAAAGGATTGGATGGAACTGGGGCCATTTGTTTGACGAAATTGAGTCCCGTGAATTATGCATCACATGGCTATGCACATTATCCATTATAGTTGCTTGTTCCCACAGATTTCATTCATCAAATATTCATCTTGATGTATTGCCACATAAATGAGCAATTATGATCGACATCATATACGAACATACCATGCATGCCGATGTAGGATGTAATCTCTTATTTGATTGAGAGTAATCTGACATGAAAAAATAAATTTCATATTAAATTATCATATTTGGTGAGAAAAATATATAAGAGAGATGATTAAAAAAATGATGGATGTCATATTTATTTTTTGAGAAAAGATAAAATAAATATCATTAATTAGAAGGTAATATTTTTTTTTCATATTGGATTAACGAATGGAACTAATTTGAAATTATTATTTCTTCATAGAAATACCCTCAATTATATTATGTAACTATTATATATAATTAATATTAATTATATTGAGATATATATATTATATTAATATATTATTTAATAATTTTTATAAATAATAACATATTTAATACAATAATATATTTATTAATAAATCTTATTTATTAATAAATATTTATTAATTATCAATAAATCTAACATAGGATTTACTAGTAATTAATATTTTATTTATATACCAAAATATATATAATTTTTTTATAACAAGAAACATATTTTTTCATATATGTATGATTAATTTTAAAATAATTTATGTAAATATATTTTAATATTCAAAATAGCCAATATTGATAATATTTATATAAGTAAGTTATAGATGGCCAATACATGGACCGAGAAAAAAATGTTGTTGCTTGAATTATTTTTTTCATGGCATTATAGAAAATTTGATAATATTTTCATATAAAATTACCTTTAAGCATAGTAATTTTTTTTAATGCTCTTTTCTAAATAATGTTTTCAAAAACCAAATGTGGTAGAATTTATTCCCCTTGCAATCATTTTTTTAGATAAATTATTTTCAAGAATCATCAATTATGCCATAATCTAATATACCCCAACCAAACGAATCCTTTGAGTTATATTTTTAAGTTAGTCATTATGTTTTTGATTAATAAAAAATTCTCTTCACAATCACTAGTGATTAAAAAATTCTTGTCTTCTTAATTAACTAGAGTTTCCTGCGATGACAAAAGAGTGATACCAACAATGCTCCCAAGAATGATCAAGTGGATGCTATTTATGCCCGTGACACTCAAACTATTTGGGATGCATTTAATTCAAAATCAAAATTAAAATTGAAATTGAAATCGGAATAGATTGGAATAGAAATTGGGATAGTCGTATCTTTTGATGCACTTGATTCGTAAATAAAATTAGAATCAAAATTAAAATAAGATTTGAATATTAGTGGAGAGTAAAGACTGGGTTTTGAGGGTCTGGAGCATTTTTATTTTCCTTAGAATTGGAACAGCAATAGAACTCCATCCAATAGTTGGAATGGGAGTTATTTATTCTAATTCACATTCTAGAGTTCAACTCCCCCAACCAGATAATCCTTTATAGAGGGTGTTTAGTATGGGATGATCCATGAAGGATCCATGATGATTTAAGTGAAGGTGATAATCATTGTATTTGGTCGTACCCCACTGATTTATATGGTAACGATCCTAAATCATCTCTAACTCCTTAAATCATCAACTAAACCAATAATGGGAAACTCGTCCTCAAAGATGGATATCCAAGATTATCCCAACACAATGATCTTAAGATAAAATATTAGGATAATCTTGCTCTTCATTTTAGTAGTTGAATATTGCCAAATCTCGATATGCTAGACATAAGAGACTTTAGAAAAATATCATCTGAGAAAGAGCATCCACAAGGAAGCACCATTCATGAGATGTTTAGATTCCTGTCTTATTTATTTCCTCTTCCCATTTTTTTGACCGTAATGATCTTTTAATTTTATAAGGCATTGATTTCTTTATTTCTTGATATTTTGACTTTTTATTTTATTATATATATATATATATATATATATATATTTGCTTGGGTCCACTTTGTCTTCTTGAACATTGACATCCATGCAGAAAATTGTAGTTTCTTCTTTTGTCTTATAGATCCACCTATATACTTGAGATGCATTGATTTTTTTGTATAAGATCTAAGATGCAAAGATTTCTTTCGATAGATTCGTCATATGGATCTATCTATCTCCAAAGATATTTTATCAGGATTCTTTGAGTATAAATTTTTTGGGGCTGTGTCCACTACCGGATATTGGCATGGAGCATGATATGACAGAAAATAGTTTCAAGGAAAAGAAAGGGCAACACTGTCTCAGTTCAACCTATGCACTCACGCGCGTACGCACACAGACACACACACATATATGCTTTATTTAATAATAATAATAGCTGTATGGTATATTGCCTCACTTATAACTCTAAATTTACATGTAAAAAAAATAATAAAATATTAAGAATATGTTGCAAATAGTTGATGCTGCGTGGATTTAATTTGATCGGAATTGACATCAATGTGAATATGTTTAATCTATCCATTCCCATCCCGTGTACGTTGAGCTTAGTTTTTCTTTCTATCTTGCGCAACGCTAAAACCCATGACATTAGGGTCAACGGAAGTTGTCATTTGCACTTCATCATATATATATATATATATATATATATATATATATATATATATATATATATATATATATATATATATATATATATATATATATATATATATGTATATGTATATATATATATATATATATATATATATATATATATATATATATATATATATGTATATGTATATATATATATATATATATATACACACACACACTCACACACACATCACATCAAGGATCAAAATGTAGTTTAATTATCTAAAATTGTGGCAACTAAAAGTAGAGTCTATAACAAAATAACAAGACTAGACTGGAAATGAGCTCCAACCAGATGAACTTCAGATTAGATCATGGGCTCGGTTTGAACAATATCAAATTGAATTTTGCTATGATGCTCTAAAAGATATTTTAATTTTTTTATCATTTATATTTTTTTAGTCATTGGATTAAATATGATCATTCAGATTTCAATCGATTAAAATGCTCTTATGCAATAAATATTTCAAAAATTAAAAATATTTCAATAATGAAATGATGGCAAATTTCATAATTAAGTAAAACTATTTTGTTTTCCAAAAAGCCTTCTTCAGCCAACGAAGGAGAAGGAACCATAGGTGACAGGGGCATGTACGGAGGGCAGAGAAGCTGCGGGCACTGGTAGGAAGGGGGGTAACTGCGGGTGGAGGATTCATGGGTATGCGAGGGGGCGACTGAGCCACGAGTGGCTGGGGCGAAGGACCAAAGGTAGAGGAGCTACGGGCGGCCTGGGTGGGAGGGGGGTTAGGGGTTGACCACAAGCCAACGGGGGGCACGAAGAAGCCACGGGCACCAGAGGATTGACCGTGGGCAGAGGATCCATGGGCACGTGGGGGTTGGACGAGCCGCGGGTGCCAGGGTGAACACGGGCGTGCACAAGGAGGACTAGGGGGTTGTGGACCAAGGGCGGAGGACCAACAGGCGTCGAGGGCAGAGGGAGGAGACCATGAGCAGACGAGCTACAGGTGGGCATGGGGCGCAGAGACGTCACCAATGGGGGGAGACAGAGGAGCTGCAGGCAGAGGTCCGAGGGAAGGAGCCGCGGGCAGAGGATTGCTTGGAGCAGCCGTGGTGGCACCTAGAAGGGGGTGGGCATGGAGAAGCAGAGAGAGGTGGACTAGTGGAGGAGCCGCAGGGAAGATAAAAGAAAGAAAAAATAAATATATATTATTTTTGAAAATAATAATAAAATATATAAAATCCTAATGTGTAATGCCTACATTATCTTTTATAATAAAATATAATAAAAAAGTATTGTAGCAAAACTTATATCAGACTGGGTTTGGGCTTAAATATAGAACCTATTTTTTTCGAACCGAGCTCAAGTGTATAATTGGTCTAGCCCAGGCCTAACTCGAGCCCGCATCCAAATTCAGGTCTGATGCTAAGCCTGAATTCAGGCTCGAGCTTGAGCACTTGGCTTAGTTTGAGCCAGCCCAATTTTTTGACCTAAATGGGTAATTCAGGTTGGCCCAATTGGTTTCAGGCTGGGCTTGAGCATAGGCTCGGACTTGATTTTTGCAAAAAAAATTGGGCCTAAGTTCCATCTAAAGCCCCTAAAAAAATTTCAGACCAACTTGGATAGGAGAATGGCTCAAATCAGCTCCGCTCGATTTCAGCCTTGAATACGACCATTATAAAAGCCAGTATATTTGCTTGTACTCTTAATTCATGAGAATTAAGAATACATAACAAATCCTCTTGGCATATACCAAAGGTATTTGTGCTATTATACCGCTAATAATCTTAGATTTTCAGGGTACACCAAATAGGTTACTTATGGATATCCGAAGATCTTTAATCACTGGATCATAACATATTAATACTGTGATCTTAGATCAGTTGGGATTAGCTTATCTCAAGATGAGAATCCCTAATGATCTTAGATCATCATAATGATCCCACCTAGATAACCAAATGCCCCTTTAATATAGTCGTTGGTAATGATTGCTCTAATTTGGCCATGAGTTGTAATTTACTCATTGCATTATTGTGAACTAGGATAACATGATATGTCATTGATTCTGGTTATAGTCTTATATATAGTTTGCAGATTTATCTCGTTTATTATCGGCACAATGAAACAGTGTGCGTTTTCCTTCTGTTTGCTTATTTTTTGAAGCAGAGTCTCCAATCACTCCTTAAGAGGTGACAGATGAGTCAAAAAAATTTTTTGAGTCAAGAATTGAGACCTAACTTTAATTCCATCAATAGAGATGATTATTACATGGACCATTTAGATCAATCAATATTCTGGAGCTGATTAACCCAGCTTCTTACTTTCCTTCTTAGCCTACCCATAACAACAACCAAGGATTTTCTCAGGGTAGAACTTCATTAACACCGGGTTGTCATTCACAATCAAGTGGACTAAATAAGCAATTGTTTTTTTGCCTTTTATTGTTCTTCATTTTATTTGAAATTTTTTTGTTGCGGCCAATCTTCTGTCATCCATCATCGGTGAAGAGCACCTACAAAACAAAGTCCTCTCAGATCGAAATTGTGTCCGATGGAGACCCTCCGATGCTTAAATCAGTAGGGAGTTGGTGAACAACAGATAATGAGTAATTGAAATGGCAGGGTATTAATCCAGAATTGTCTTAACCATACTGCTCATTTATCCTTCCTTTTATAGATAATTCTGATATAATCATCGAGCACGTGGTCCCGCTTTTTATGGTGCTAAATTATCGAACCATAATCATGAAGTTAATTGGTTATTTATGCCCACTAATGACTGTGACATATAGTCAATAACTATTTATAATGGTTAAATATGTTGAGGAGAAAAGCCAACTATATATCGATAATAGTGATAAGTCGGTAGTCCTGAAGATCCGAATGACCATCGATCGATAACTCTGATATGCTAATAGTCTTCGATCGGAGGTTAACCGAATTGTCCATTGTTGGTTGATAATAGCCGACTGTCGGTCAGTAAACTGACTGTTAGTCGGAGTAATGTGTTCTCAGGGCCAATGTAGAGTCAGAGTCGAGGGTCGATTAAATTGTCCCAACAGTTGCCCCCCACTCTCAAGTCCAAGGTGGTCCAACGTATATATTATCACATGGTCTGTCATATTGAACGAAGGGAGTCGCCACATGTTACCTCGAGCCCCAATTTGGCTGCTGGTCTTTATAATTTTTGGAATATGAGAGATCTCGATTGTTTTGCTGTTTCGATAGCTGCAAAATCATCATTGGACTGTCATTTCAATAAGATAATTCGACGCCCAGGACATTCGGATGATTTGATTCTGATTAGTAGATCTTGGTCACATGTCCAAACACTATTGGATCGGAATTGTTCATGCGAATAACGGTGAGGTGGCACGATCAGGAGCAGGTGCATCGAACCATCCGACCAATGATCGGTCTGAATGTTACCATGTGTCGTCATCTGATGAGATTCAGATTTGATCAATTTCATCCAAACCATTGAGGGGTCTTATATATATGGGATCGCTTTCAGTCGGACTTTTACTTTGCATTTGTCACCATCCTCTGCAGCGAAAGGTTCTATCAGAAAGCTACCCTAGTGCTAGGAGCTCCAGGGTACCCCTTTTCTGCTTTAGATCAAGTTTTCTTATCTTCATCCTTGAGTTCTTTTTCTCCCTTTAGGTTTTCGCTTTAGGATTTTTTTCTCTAGTTTTCCATCTTTATGGCTAGGGCTTCTTCTTCTCGGGATAGTCGATCGAAGAATCCGACCGATGACTCTCTTTCGGATCCAGAAATGAAGGCTTTTTCCTTATCCAGGCCCAATGTTGAACGGCTCTGGAAGCAATATCGTATCTTGGAGCAGTATCAGCTCTTTGCCCCTAGCGTGGACAGTCGGATTAACTCTCCTCCTCCAGGTCAGGTCACATTTTATGTCGAAGACCTTCAGACATGTCTTCGATTCTCGATTTCGAAGTTCATCCGAAATTTTCTTGACTATTTCGATCTCTGTCCTGCTCAGCTGGCTCCGAACTCCATCCGGCTAATCATCAGTTTTATTTTGCTATGTCGGCTCATACTGATTGAGCCTCGTCCTTCTTTCTTTCAAACTTTCTTTGTCCTTCATCTTCATCTTAAGGTCAAAGGTTGGTGGTTCTTCAATCTGAGAAAAGATCTTTCTTTCATCACCGATCTTCTATCATCACCGATCTTCTATCATCCATTCATGGATGGAAGAACTAATTTTTTTTTATTTCTTCTTCTTCTCTCTGGGGCTTTTTTTCGTGCTAGGGTGATCCAAGGACCAGCCCCAACGAGAATAGTCGGGTGGAGGTCGATGATCGAAAAGATTTTCATCGACTGAAGAACATGACAGTTCCACCATAGTGAGAGCTGATGACCAAATTGAATGGATGGAAGAACTAATTTTTTTTTATTTCTTCTTCTTCTCTCTGGGGCTTTTTTTCGTGCTAGGGTGATCCAAGGACCAGCCCCAACGAGAATAGTCGGGTGGAGGTCGATGATCGAAAAGATTTTCATCGACTGAAGAACATGACAGTTCCACCATAGTGAGAGCTGATGACCAAATAAGCTCTCTATGATGTTGGACTTAGTTCGGTCACTTCTTTAGATATAACATAATCGGTTGTTTACTTTTTGCTTTTATTTATTTTTGAATTGTACTGACTTTTTATTCTGATTACAGCTATACAGCCGAGGATACGAGTGTCGTCTGCCGACATTCGTCAACACGCTACCAAGAAGAAGGAGCATCTGAAGTTGGTCCTTCTCGACCGTCAAAGAAGTCGGGTCACCACTCCATCTGTATCAGTGAGGGAATCCGATATTTTGTCGGAATCAATTTTCGAACCTATTTTGACATTGTCAGCCCCGATAATGCTTCTTGAAGCGTGATCTGCTGAAGATAGGACAGCGGGAGAGGATAGAGCAGCAGCAGCACCATCGATAGCTCCATCAGCAGAGGTTCGGATCGGAGCGGAGGTCATGGCTGAACCAGAACAGTCTACGACTGCACCAGTCATTTTGAAAATAGAACGTTCTCAGATGCAGTCGAGCACTGACTTTTCTGTATTCTCAAATGTGGGGCTGTTGATAGGAGATCGGGGGAAGGCGTCGGTGACTTTGGTAGATGATGGATCATCGATGGGCCATCCTATTCTTTTTGACATCAAAATTTTCGAGGGTGAATCGGCCTTGACCAATCCAGTATTGGCCAAGCGGCTCATCCAAGCTGCTCTTCTCTCGACTGATCAAAAGAACAGGAAGGATCGGACATTAGCCAAGATGTTTTCTTCTTTTTACCCGATGATACTCTGGATAAGTTTTTCGACACCTCTTTTTCTTTTTTTTTTGTCTGACTTGATTTATCTTCTGCTTTAAATAGGTGCACGATATGCATGATCTGAAGGTCAGCTATCGAAAGATTGCCGACTTCCATCGGTCATGGATGGATAAGGTGGTGGCTGTCACTGCTAAAAAGAATACCATCGTCAAGCAACTTCAGGCAGTGACTGAACGGGAGAAAAATCTTTAGGAGATCTCCCGAATGACAGCTGAACTTCAATCCTCTAAGACTGAACTTGTGTCGGCTCATCATAGCATCTCGTCCCTCGAGTCGCGAATAAGGAGCAAGAAGCACTCCATCCATCAACTATGAAAAGAGAGAGATGGATGCATTGATGAACTTGAAGCCGAACGTGGAAGGTATCAGACCATCCTGAAAAGGTTGGCACTGACTGATGCTGAGTCGGCCTCCGTGAGAGCTGACATGGAGTTGGCAAAAGCTGAACCAGAGTCGGTAAGGGAAGCTCTAAACTAAGCTGTCGAGAACTTCAAGAACTTGAAAGAGTTCGAGGAAGAAATCATCGAAAGTGGGTTCGCCTCTTACTGCATCAGGTACGAGGATGGCTGAGGTACGGTCAGAAAGTTGTACCCAAATCTGAACTTAAGCAGCATCATTCCTCCTGCCCCGAAAGATGAAGTTGCTGAAGAAGGGGCTGTGTTGACTGAAGATGAAGCACCGACTGCACCAGATGCTGTTCCAGTCACCGAAGCTGCACCGGAGCAAGGAGACAAAGACAACAACTGGTGATCGGTGTAATATTTTCACTTTCTTTTTGTAATCAGAGACTTTTATAATCGGACTTCAGTCTAATTTTATAATTTTTTTTAATGAATAAAAAAAAATTTCTAAGTGCAGATTCTTTCTTTTCTTGTGTATACTTTCATTGTCGTAGAATTATAGTCGGACAGTCGAATATCGATCGGTATGTCGAATATTTGGTAGTAATTGTAGAATCTTCCGTTAGTCGAATATTAATTGACATAATTATCTTTTAGGTATTAGGATAAATGGTAATAAGCCGAATATCCTTTGACCGATCGTGGTCGAGTTGGTATGTCTAGTTATCTAATAAATGGTGGCAAGTCGAATATCCTTTCACTGACCGTAGTCAAGTCGGTATAGTTTCAATTAAATTTAGATCGTATTGGCATAGTATTCTGCTTAGTTAACACTAAGTCAGCATAAATAGTCGTTCGACTAGAGTCGATTTTTACAGTGAAAAACCGAAATATAGTCAGTATCGAGATACAGTCGGTATGTCAGTTTTTACAGTGAAAATCAAGATATAGTCGATGTGTTGGTTTTTACAATAGAACATTGAAATATAGTCAATAGAAATTGACAGTCCATCTATCGGTCTATTATCACTTTGTAGTTGGCCGAAACTTTTATGATTCTGAAATTTAATATTTCATTCTAAGAACTGTACACATGAACAACTTTATTGATAATACATCTTTAAGTTGTCAGCATTTCACAGTCGCGAAATAGCTATTCCCTCAATGATTTTCAGTCGATATGCGTCCGATCTAAGTGTCTCAATTATTCTGTAAGATTCTTCTCAATTTAGAGATAATTTTTTTTAATCCAGAGGTTTTGAATTTTTTGCCTTTGTTAAGACCAGATCTCCTGGATGAAAGATCTTCGACTTAACTTTTGAATTATAATACCGAACTATTTTTTGCCGATATACTGTCATTCGAACTTGAGCTTGCTGTCGAACATCTAAAAGTAAGTCTAGATCGGCTCTCTGATAGTTTGAATTGCTCGACTCACTGTATTGCTCCATCCTTGCTAATGGTAATCCAATCTCAAGTGGGATCATCGCTTCAATTTCATAAGCCAGATTGAATGGTGATTTTCTCATTGGTATGCGAGGAGTCGTTCAATATGCCCATAAAATCAGATATAGCTCTTCCACTCAGAGACCTTTAGCTTCATTCAGTCTGGTTTTAAGTCCATTCAAGATTATTCAGTTCGTCACTTCTACTTTACTATTGGATTATGGATGGCCAACTGATGTGAGTTTATACGTAATATGTAATTTCGCACAGAACTCTTTGAAATTCTGATTATCGAGTTGTCAACCATTATCAGTGATGATGGTGTGTGATAAATGAAATCTGCATATGATTGATTTTTGAATAAAATTTTTTATCTTACTTTCAATGATTTATGCTAGAGGTTTAGCTTCCATCCATTTAGTGAAGTAATCAATGACGACCACTATGACTTTCTCTGATCAGATGTTGGAGGGAAAGGATCAAGTATGTCAATTTTTCATTGTGCGAAGGGCCATGGTGCAACAATTGATGTCAACTGATTGATCGGTTAGTGTTGTATATTTACTATTTCTGACATAGTTTACACCTTCGGACAAGTTCAGTTGCATCTTTCTTCATGGTGGGCCAGTAATATCCTTATCGTAAGACCTTATAAGCCAAAGATTTGCCCCCCAAATGATTTTCATAAATCTTTTCGTAAATTTTTCTGAGTACATAGTCGGCATCTGTCGGTCTTAAACACTTCAGTAAGAGAAGAAAGAATGACCTCTTATATAGTCGACCATTCATCAAAATATATTACGAGGTCGCTCATCTGAGTCGTTTGGCTTCTGAGAGATCTGCAGGTAGAGTTTCATTAGTCAAGTACTAGATAATCGGATCCATCCAACTTGGTTCGTCATTAATCTGTAGCACTTCTTTGATTTTATCAATACTCGATTGTTCAAGATATTCGACAAATATCCGATCCAACGAGTTGAAAGAAGTGATTGTGAGTCATGAAAGTGAGTTGGCTCGAGCATTTTCTGCTCTTGAGATGTGAAAGATCTCAAAATACTTTAAAGTGAACGTAAGATCTTTCACCTTCTAAAGATACTTCATCATAACAGGGTCACAAACTTCAAATTCATCCTTGACCTATTTAATAATCAATTGTGAGTCGGTGAAGACCTTCAGATTATCGATGCCAAGCTCTTTGGTAATCTTCAAGCCGGCCAAGAATGCTTCATATTCGGCTTGATTATTCGAAGTTTTAAAATTAAATCAAAGAGTATATTCAGTTATGACCCCTTTAGAATTGGTGAGGATGAGATCAGCTCCACTGCCTTATGCATTAGATATCCCATCAATATATAGCACCCATACCGATGTTAAGTCGGGCTCGAGAGTTGTAGCTTCCTTTATTTGTCATTAGCTTCATCCTTGAGATTATTATCAGATATAGTACATTCGGCGATGAAGTCGGTCAAAACTTGCACCTTCATTGATGGACGTGGGCGATATTGGATGTCAAACTCATTGAGTTTTATTGTCCACTTTACCATTCGACCTGAAATATTAGATCGATATAAAATTATTTTCAATGACTGATCTATCAAGACGATAATAGGATGTGCTTGAAAATATGGGCAAAGTCGCTGTGATGATATGATTAGAGCATAGATCATCTTCTTCACTCTTGAATATCTTAATTCGATATTGCGAAATACCTTGCTAGTATAGTAGATAGGCCATTGGATTCGATTCTCATCCTTTTGGACAAGTACTGAATTACTGTCTCTGTCGAAGTAACCAAGTAAAGATACAAAGTTTCTCCGATCTTTGATTTTGTGAGTAGTGGTGGAGATGTCAAATATCATTTTAGATCTTTGAAGGATTGTCAACACTCATCTGACTATATGAAGTCGTTTGATTGTCTCAAGATATTAAAGAAGGACAAGCATCTTTCTGCCGACCTTGATATGAATCGGCTGAATGTAGCGATCCTTCTATTAAGCTATTGTATCTCTTTCTTGAAGCTTAAATGCTTCATATTGATGATAGCCTTTATTTTTTTGAGATTAGTCTCGATTCCTCATTGTGACATAAGAAATTCAAAAAAAAATTTAAAAGTTACTCCGAATGTACACTTAGTCAGATTTAACTTCATCTGATGTCGAAGTGTGCTGAAGGCTTCTTCCAGATCCCAAACATGATCAGTAGTTTGAGAGATTTTCACCAGTATGTCATCTACATAAACTTTCATATTTCGTCCGACCTATGTCTTGAAGATTTTGTTGACTAGTCGTTGGTAAGTTGCATCGATATTTTTTAAATCGAAAGATATTACTTTATAACAGTAGATACCTTTATCGGTTACGAAGGCTATATACTTCTCATCTTCGGATGCCATCTGAATCTGATTGTAGCCTGCAAAGATATCCATGAAGCTTAAGAGTCGGTGTTCCAAAGTTGCATCAACTAGTTGATCAATTTTTGATAAGAAAAAACTGTCCTTCGGACAAGCTTCATTTAGATTTATATAGTCGATGTAGATTCTCTATTTTTTATTAACTTTTCTCACCATCACTATATTGGCAAGTCAATCGGGATAAGTAGCTTCTCTGATGAAGCCAGCTGCGAGGAGTTTGCCAATTTTTTCATCGATGACCTTCTGCTTTTCAAGAGTAAAAGATCTTTTCTTTTGTCTCACCGGCTTAATCTTTAGATCAATGTTTAGCTAGTGGGTTATTACCTTCGGAGGAATGTCTGACATGTCAATAGCTGATCAAGTAAAAATATCGACGTTTATTCTGAGTAGATTTATTAGTTGCTGCCACTTCGGATCAAATAGCTGTGATCCAATTTGAACCATCTTCTCGAGATCTTCTTCTTTTAGTAGGATAGAAATCAGTTGCTCGGCTGGTTCATCCCTTTTTTCATTCTCTCTTTGATCCAATTTATTAATAGATAAAGAGTTTTCAAGTTGATTATTTTATGTGAAAATCAAAAAGCAGTGTCGGATAAGTTATTGATCTCCATGCATCTCTCTGACTTCATTTCTTATCGAAAATCAGACTAGTAGATGATAAGTCGAGACTACTGCTCTCAAAGCATTAACTCCAGATCGTCCGAGTATGGCATTATAAGTCGAAGAAACTCAAACAACCATGAATATTAAGAGAATAGTACTCTGTTGTGGATCTATTTCGACAGTTAGTGGGAGAGTAATTTCTCCTTCCACGATAACCACGTTCCTAGTGAAACTGACTAATAGCGTCGAGACTCTCCTAAGTCGATCAATCGATAGTCATATTTGAGAGAAAATCAAGTAAAACAAAACATCTATTGAGCTTCTATTATCCACTAATTTTTTTTTACATCATAATTTACTATCGTTGCTGAGATAACGACAGCATCATCATAGGGAGTTTGGATTCTTCGAACATCTTCTTTCAAAAAAGTAATTACATTGTCGAGTCATCGCTTCTTTATCGACTCTTCTTCAGAAGTTGCCCTCCAATTTTTCTCATTCGGAGATCATGTTAATTACTCTTGTCGTTGGTCGATTGTTGAGTGTCTCCTCAACTTGCAGCTGAGATTGTTGATCGGTGGAAGGTTGAGTCAGGTGATCATGTCGAAATTTTTCAAGATAGTCTCATCGAATCAGGGCCTCTATCTCATCCTTGAGCTGGATACACTGTTCGGTATCATGACCATGATCACGATGGAACCGACAGTACTTCTTCCTGTTTTGGCTCCTCGATGGTGCTTTTATTGGTAGGGGATGTCGTAAGTACTCTTCTCCTTTGATTTCCATCAAAATCTGCTAATGAAGAGTAGAAAGAGGAGTATAGGAGTCATACCTGTCATAGTTATTCGGCTTCGGATTTCATCATTGAGATAAAGCTTGCTTATTGATAGTCGGCCTACTTGATTCGGTCGGAGCTTCACTTTTTTTTTGTTTCTTCTTTTGACCTTTTTCGTCTGTTTGACGTCGGTCAGAAGCAGCTTCATCCATGCGAATGTATTTGTATATGCATTCTAAAAGTTTATCATAGATCTAAGAAAGAGTCTTGTCTAGAGAGTAGACGAATCTCGATCCCCTCAGATCCCTCTTCATGGCCGATATGGCCATATCTTCATTGAGGTCTCTGATATCAAGTGTGGCTGCATTGAAACGAGCCATAAAGTCTCTCAACATCTCTGTCTCACCTTGCTTGATAGAGAAGAGATTCTCTAATGTCCGTGGCGGTCTTCGGTTAGTGCTGAAGTGGGTCACGAAGGAATGCTCTAGCTGTTCGAAAGAGTTAATATTTTTCGACTGAAGTCTGAAATACCAAACTCGAGCAGCCTTCCGAAGAATTGTCAGGAAGCCAATGCATAAGAGGACGTCAGTTGCCCTTTGGATCATCATGAGAGTCGGTGGAGCCGTCATATGGCTCCATCTGCGGTATCTTGAACTGAGAGAGAATCGGTTCATCCAGAATGCATCGAGAGAGAGGCTAGACAGTGTGAAAGTCATAGTCGTTGGAGAACTTTCGATCTTCTACCTGAAGTTGAGCAAGCTGACGATTAATCTCTTTGAATTTACGTTTATAGTCGTCAAGCCGCTGCTGTTGAAAAATTTCAGGGGTAGAACCCCCTGAAGAGCTCGAAGAGGAAGAAGTAGGAGTCCGCAGCCATTTTTCTTTCCTGATACTGTATACACGAGAAAAAGAAGAAGAACGTCATGAATAATGGGTGGCACAGTGGGAGTACCAAAAATATAGTTATCCATCTCGATGAGAATGTCGAGACGATCACCGCTCTAAAGATGAAGAAGGCGAGCGCTGTGATGGACAACGACTGTGCCTAGATGGCACTGACTGAGCTATCGGCTGCTCTACCGATGGCTGCTACTGCTGCTGGAGGTTTTGAACCACCTCCGTTAATATTTTTATTTACTGCATGAGTGCAGCAATCTGTGCGTCTATGGTGACCACAGGATGCGAATTACTGAGCTCTGCCACTGAAGGTGGGGGAGGAATATCTTTCCGATGGAAAGACTGCCTCGCCGATCCAGTCGAGTATTGAGCTCTGATTTTCGGTATGGTTGATTGTAGTATCCCCCTACCTGGTGTGCTAATCTGTTGTGGTTAATCCTCTGTCACATGTCGCCCACAAAGAGCATCTGCAAAATAAAGTCCTCTCAGACCGAAATTATGTCCGACGAAGATCCTTCGATGCTTAAGTCAGCGGGGAGTTGGTGAACAGCAGATAATGAGTAATTGAAATGGTAGGGTATTAGCCCAGAATTATTTTACCCATACTGCTCATTTACCTCCCCTTTTATAGATGATTCTGATGTAACGGTCGAGCATGTGGTCTCACTTTTTATGATGCTAAATTATCAGACTATAATCATGGAGTTAATGGATTATTTATGTCCATTAATGACCGCGACACGTAGTCGATAATCGTTTATAACGGTTAAATGTGTTGAGGAGATAAGCCGACTATATGTCGGTAATAGCGGTGAGTCGGTAGTTCTGGAGATCTGAATGACCATCGGTCGGTAACTCTGATATGTCAATGGTCTTTGGTCGGAGGTTAACCAAGTTGTCCATTGTTGGTTGATAATAGCCGACTGTCGATCGGTAGACTGATTGTTAGTCGAAGTAATGTATTCTCGGGGCCAATATAAAGTAGGAGTCGGGGGTCGGTTGAATTGTCCCAACACCTTTCAAATTTATGGTACAAAATAAGAAGCCACAAAAAAAAGAAAAGAAAAATAGGATCTTAAACTAGCATGGAAATGAAAAATTTTGCTCAAAAAAGACTTGAAACTAAGAACATGAATACCGATGGAACTTCAAGATTTTTTATAGTGATGAAGTCACGAAGACATCTTTGTGATCAACCCTTTCCAAGAATTGTATAGTTTGTGGCTTTGTTCATGGTGTATTATGCCGTATAGTGGAAGCATTGGACTTACGCATACCTTAAAAATTACGAAGGACTCTGGCCTAATGTTCTAATCAAGAAGGAAATTACTCCACAAACATTTTTCTCACAATATATTTTCGCTCTCACTCCACAGCTCCACTTCCGATTGTTTTCACTGATGTAATCCTAGCCAAACCTTTTATCATTCTCAACAAACACAAATTATTTCTAAGATGCCAATTAGTTTCATCAGAGCAGGGTAATCCAATAAAGCTTGCACCAAAAATTTTTCCTAGTACTAGTTCAGATTTTTCTGATTGTCATGATCAAATAAACCACTAATAATTGCACATTATTGGACGTACTCTTTCTCATGTTTTCCTCCTTTTACTCCTTTCTTCTTCCACAAAATCGTTAGAGGGATACTGAGATGGAAGCATCAGTGGAAACTTGGAAGAGCCGCAAATGGAGAGACCAGAACCGCCTCAAGAAGAAGCTGGAACAAAACAAAGCACAGTTCCATGAAAAAGGCGTGGAACAGGCAAAGATAAAAATATTGTACATTTAGGTGCGAATGGAAGAAAAAAAAAGGAATAGAAATTGGAAAAAAAAAAAAGAACATGGGACATGACCATAGAAAATATTTTACAGGAAGCCATGGCAGAACAATGAAGTATATAGCTTTTCTTACCTTAGCTTTTCCATTGCCGCCTGTGTTGCATATGTAAGTTCAAATGAGGACCACCTGTAATAACCCAGCCATTTGGGAGGAAGCCATATGTAATAACCCGCTGGGAGTCTTCTTCTACCCAAATCACCGGAGGAGAAGTCGAATTCGAGGGGGATTTGACCTCCTCTCCACTCTATAAGACCCCCTCTCTCCCTCCTAAATAACTCATGATGATCACCAGTCTCTCTCTCTCCTTTCTCCTTGATTTCTTCCATTGAAGCTGTGACCTTCCGTACTCGTGCTCGTCAGAAATTGGAGCTGACGATGCTGCTGAAGCTTGAGGAAAGCCCTTCTCCTCCTTCCTCTCTTCTTTCTCCTCCTTCCCATGGCTTCGTCGACCCTCGCCGGCCATCGGGATCGTCGAAAAATTGATGAAAAGGTGAATCCCTATTTTGCTCTGTCTGGTCGAACCCTTTTGCTCCTCTTTTTCGACCACCGGCGCCGTCAGTTATGGCGTCTCACCCCTAGGATAGGATCCTCATCCTTTTATCTCTCTTCTCTGAAGGTATTGGCCGTCGGTGACCGACCAATGATCAAAAAATAAAAAAAAAATGGCAGTACCCTATTTTTTCAATTTTTCTTAATTTCTTGTCGGCCGAACCTTGCCGCCGGCCATCTCTTGCCTCACTGCCGTTGATCGTCACTGTCGGACATCCGGCCAAGCCGCCCCTCGCCAGAGCCAAGCCATCGAGTCTCCTTTGGTCCATCCTCTGTTCGGTCGGGAAGAGAAAGAAGAAAAGAAAAAAAAAGAAAGAAGAAGAAAAGAAAAGAAAAAGAAAAGAAAAAGAAAAAGAAAAAAGAAGAAGAGAAAAAGAAAAAGAAAAAGAGAAAAGAAAAAGAAAAAGAAAAAAAAGAAAAAGAAAAAGAGAAAAAAAGAGAAAAATAGAAAAAAAAGAATGAGAGAATTTTCTGTCTCTCTTCTTCCTCCTTTCTTTCTTCTCTCTTTACCTTTCTCTCTCCAACTTGTCGCTCTAGATTCTCTCTCTATTTTTTTTCTAAAATTTTCTCTCTCTAAGGTCTTTCTATTATCTTTCTAGTTTCATCACAGACCTTAAGATAAATTTGAGATAAAAATAAGATGATCTGAAATCATTTCGAAATTCGTGCAGTAGATTGGATCCCAATCCGATCTTTATTTGAAATTTATAGCATCTGATCATAGTTAATTCATATTGAATCATCTTGATATGATCTTCGATGATCTCAATCATGATTACCTTATTTGAAAGATACGAAGATTCTCTCTCCACTTTCTCTCTCTAAAATTTTCTCTCTCTTCATGAATTTTCTCTCTCTAAAAGTCTTGTGGACCAATGGAGGGTCCAGATACTTAGACAAATCTCAATTTTGGTTAATCCTAGGAGAGGTTCTGGATTTATGTTATAAGGATCGTTTATCTATAATTCTTTATATATTATTTTTATGCTTAACTCTGATCATGTAGAGATGTAATTGTTGTACAAAAAGATATGAAGCAAAATATCTTGATTTTGGATACATAGATTGAGAAGGTCATCAATTTCTGTATTTAGATCAGTCATCGATAAAGGTAAAAATCTCTGTACATGATCATAATTATATATGCTATTTTATCGTTGGTCTTGCATCATTGATTTTGCATCGTTGGATTTGAGATCAATGAATTGCTATGCTTGAGACACCGTTATTTGCTTATATAATTTTTAAGCATGAGTATGGGTTATGTCAATATATATGTATTCATGATTGATGGCATGATTATATGAGCATAATATATCTATTTTGATTATATTGTAAATCGAAATTAATTTGATGAAATCAACATATAACAATTAAATGAAAAAGATATGGTTTGGACTCGCCTCGTTATGTGGGACAGCCCGCCAGGAGCTCATACCTGGGACAGCTTGTTAGGAGCTTATGCCTGGGATAGCTTGCCAGGAGCTTATGCTTGGGACAGCCCCATGGGCTTATACGTGGATCAGCCGGCCAGGAGGTTATGCCTGTGACAGTCCGTCAGAAGCTTATGCTTGGGACAGCCTGTCAGGAGCTCATGCCTGGGACAGCTGTGAAAGGCTTATAAGTGAAAATTTGATCGGATGAAGATTGAGGCATAGTCTTGGATAGTCCAAAACCAGAAAGAAAAATGTTAAAGATCATGTGATTATGAAAAGAGAAATAGAAGACAAGACATGAAACAAATACTGAATAAAAGTCTTTCACCATTAACATATGATGATGCATCTTTTTTGATAAGATAGATAATTTATGGATATTTGCAGTATTCTAGATATTGAATATGAGATTTTATATTTTATTGCTTATCTTTATTTTCAGATCATATTATTATATTGGTGTGATATAGGAATTCTTACTGGGCTGTAAAGCTCACACTCCATCTTTTTTTTTCTTTTTAGAGTTACAGGATATTCATGATTAGCTAGGGCATGGATTTGTGAGTGAGCAGATGTATAGATAGAGTGTCATGATACCTGATTAGAGGATTGAAAAAATTTTATTTATAATTATACAAGTTTTACTAATTATTATTGGAATCATATATTATAGATGTTGAGGTTGTAATGAATTACTTTTAGCCTTGCATATTCTTTAGGACTTGCTCTAAAGAGTGTGCGGCCATCACGTATCCGACCCGGGTGTTGGGTTTGAGGCGTGACAGAGTAGTATCAAAGCTTAGGTTATGATCATTTGGGGACTATGATACAAGTGATTAGGATATGACAGAATAATATCAGAGCTTAAGTTTAAGATCACTAGGAACTGTGACATAAGTGATATCAAAACTCTGGAATTATAATCAATAGAGTATGATAGATAATATCAGAGTTTAAGATTATGATCATTAAAGATGTGATAGAATGATATTAGAGTATAGGTTATGATTACTAGAGAATATGATTTAAATAGTATTTGATCTTAAGATTATAATTATTCAAAATTGTGACCTTTGTGATATTTGAACTTGAGGCTATGATCATGAGGAATAGGATAGATATAAAAGAAAAGATTCAATAATTTAATTTCGAATCAATAGATACTATGATGAAATTTATGCATAAGTGGCATATGATGTCTATAATAAAATTAACGGGTTATATCTTGGATTTCAATTAGTAGGGTTGACTTGAGTATGAGAAATGTTAACCTTGAAATGAAGTGCGAGGTATTGATATGTTATGTTGAGTATACTCAATAATTTTTAAATGCGAAACTTATATGAGTGAAGGTCATGATAATTTTTTTAATTTTGATGTTAATTTTTTGAGCATTATAAAATTTTTAGATTTATCAGAAGGAAGTTAGTTAGGATGTGGTCTAAGAAGAAATTACATCATATAAGAGAGAAATATTTTTGAGCATTGAACCTATAAGAGGTCATATGTGAAACTCAGTTTTAGATGAAAAATATATTTAGATTTTATTATGAGAATATGGAATATACATCTTGGTGAAATTTAGTTGTTCAAAATATCATATTTGGATATGATTTCTTAATCTTTCAAGTTGCATTAAATTTTAAGTCAAAGATTTGATTTTCTAAGTAGATCAAGATTTAATTTTGATGTGCTATACCCAAGGAGCCATAAAGATAAAGAAACTTAAAGCTTTACTCTAAGATCTATATAAAAATTTGAAGGTTTGACCTATCTTTGATTGATCTAATATACAATGATATCTTTCGATAAATTCATACAATTTGGTAAATTAAGATCGGAGTGTGCAGCAAAAGTATGGTGGTTTAAATTGATTAGAAATATTAATCTTTTAAATCAAAAGATATTATGGAATACATTAGTTGAAAATAAGGAAGGATTTTATTGATAGTGGAAGAATGCTATTGATATTTTTGACCTAATCTGATCATTGTCGGGCAATTTTTGCTAGTAGGTTATTTCATTGCAGATAATACCAAGAAACCCTATATATATATCTCAAGGCTTACTGTTAATAGCTTGATAATTCTTTGTTAGCGCAAATCTAAAATATCTTGACATAGATCTCATATTTTCGAAATTTAACATTGTTACTCGAACTGATATAGAAGATTGAGATTTTCTTAAGATGAAAGTCTATCTGTTAAATTTGTTGAAAGGTCAAAAGAAGAAAGAAATTGATGATTTTGAAGAGTGCTCGATGTTCAGCCTTTGTTTATTTTTCTATCATAGGCAGTCTGAGATAATTATAAATTTTGAGTGAAATATATTGGATAAATAATTATGGTATGTTAATACAAGTCTAAAATATTACAGCTCTTCGAAAAAGTTGAGAAATCAAAAAAAAAGGAGGGGGGGATGAGTTTGAGATTTCAAAAAAATTTTGTTATAACAAGATCATAAGAAATAAATAATATGTAAGACGTTATCGGAAGCGTGAGAATGACATGATAAATGTATATTTTTAATTATATATCTCTAACAATATAACTTAATTTCAAAGAAAAAATTATTTTAAGGAGGAGAGAATGTAACAATCCGACCATTTGGGCTCTGGACCGAGCCCAACCTTAAAGCCCAATTTTGAAAAAAAAAAGAATGGAACGAAGAAGACTCCCGCCAGGAGTCTTCTTCCACCCAAATCACCGGAGAAGTCGAATCCGAGGGGGATTCGAACTCCCCTCCACTCTATAAGACCTCCTCTCTCCCTCCTAAATAGCCCATGATGATCATCGGTCTCTCTCTCTCTCCTTTCGCCTTGATTTCTTCTGTTGAAGCTGTGACCTCCCGTACTCGTGCTCATCAGAAATTGGAGCGACGACACTGCTGAAGTTTGAGGTAAGCCCTTCTCCTCCTTCCTCTCTTCCTTCTCCTCCTCTCTATAGCTCTGTCAACCCTCATTGATCGTCGGGATCATCGAAAAATTCATAAAAAGGTGAACCCCTATTTTGCTCTATTTGGTCGAATCCTTTTCCTCCTCTTTTTCGACCATCGGCACTGCCGATTGCGACGTCTCATCCTTAGGATAGGACCCTCATCCCTTTATCTCTCTTCTCTGAAGATATTGGCCGTCGGTGATCGATCAATGATCGAAAAATAAAAGAAAAATGATGGTACCCTATTTTTTAGATTTTTCTTGATTTCTTGTCGGTCGAACCTTACCGCTGGCCATCTCCTACCTCACCGTCAGCTACCATCACTACCGAACATCCGACCAAGCCACCCCTCGTCAGAGCCAAGCCATTGAGTCCCCCTTGGTCCATCCTCTGTTCGGTCGAGAAGAGAAAGAAGAAAAGGAAAAGAAAGAAAGAAGAAGAAGAAGAAAAAAAAAGAAGAGAAAAAGAAAAATAAAAAGAAAAGAAAAAGAGAAAAAGAAAAAAATAGAAAAAAATAGAAAATAAAAAGAACGAGAGAATTTTCTCTCTCTCCTCTCCCTCCTTTCTCTCTTCTCTCTCTACCTTTCTCTCTCTAGCTTGTCTCTCTAGATTCTCTCTCTACTTTTTCTCTCTAGGGTCTTTCTATTCTCTCTCTAGTTTCATCACGAATTCTAGGATAAATTTGAGATAAAAATAAGATGATTTGAAATCATTTCGAAATTCATGCAGCAGGTTGGATCCCAATCCGATCTTTATTTAAAATTTATAGCATCTGATCATAGTTAATTCATATTGAATCATCTTGATATGATCTTTGATGATCTCAATCATGATTATCTTATTTAAAAGATATGGAGATTCTCTCTTCACTTTTTCTCTCTAAAATTTTCTCTCTCTTCATGAATTTTTTCTCTCTAGAAGTCTTGTGGATCAATGGAGGGTCCAAATACTTAGACAAATCTCAATTTTGGTTAATTATAGGAGAGGTCCTGGATTTATGTTATTAGGATCATTTATTTATAATTTCTTCATATATGATTTTTATGCTTAACTCTGATCATGTAGAGATGTAATTATTGTACAAAAAAATATGAAACAAAATATCTTGATTTTGGATACATAGATTGAGGAGCTCATCAATTTCTATATTTAGATCAATCATCGATAAAAGTAAGAATCTCTGTACATGATCACTATTATATATGCTATTTTATCGTTGGTCTTGCATCATTGATTTTGTATCGTTGGATTTAAGATCGATGAATTGCTATGCTTGAGATACCGTTATTTGCTTATATAATTTTTAAGTATGAGTATTGGTTATGTCAATATATATGTATTCGTGATTGATGGCATGATTATATGAGCATGATATATCTATTTTGATTACACTGTTAATCAAAATTGATTTGATGAAATTAACATATAATAATTAAATGAAAAAGATATGGTTTGGACTCGTCTCGTTATATGGGACAGTCCGTCAGGAGCTTATGTGGGAAAATTCAGTGCAGGGATAAAATGATAATTTTAAAAATTTTTTAAAATCACTATTTTATAGTAAAAATTATTAATTAATTTAATTAATTAATATAAATTTATCCTATACTATGATCTAAATATGATATATAGCATGCATGCATTTAAATTTAAAATTCGAATTTGAACAATAAACACTTTACTGTAATGTGTTCAGAATATAATACCTTTGTGCGGATAGTAGATCGCCGTAATCTGATCACCGTCGGGAGAGTTTGATCATCGCGATGCAGTCACACAGCATGTCTGGCCTCTGCGGATCGTCCACACAAAGCTCCCGGTCGGATCGACTCCTCACGAGTGCTAGCTCGTTGTAGAGCTTTTTTGACGGTCGATGCTGATCGAACTCCTTCGATCGATGTCTGTCGATTCTTTGAATACTTCGGATCGTCAGCAGACATGCTTGAGAGGATGTTGAAGATCTTCCTAAAATTTGATGGGCTCACGACACTCGTAGCTCACCTTCTCACTTCCCGAATTCCAGGCTGAAATCCTGAAGAACTCACTAAAATCCTGCGCACACTTTTTCTTTCTTTTCTTTCTTTTTCTCTCAGAAGGATATAGACCTTCACCTTGCACACAAGGATTCCTCACACCCAGATTTTCTCTCCAAAATTTTTTTTGCACACGCCCCACTCTTCTCCTCCTTTTAAAACAATGTCAAACGTCTTATCCACGTGAGAGGATAAAGATGAGTAATTGCACATTTGAATTCAAATCAAATTTTGAATTCAAATGGAAATCAATTTATCCCTATCCACTAAGGGCGTGAGAAGAGGAGGGCATGGTTTAATTTGTGCGTGAGTGATTTTATGAGAAATATTTTTTCGTGTAATAAATGGGGCACTAAAAGAGGATAAGGTCAAGGCGCTAAGATTGATTGCTCATTCAAATTCAAATTCAAATTAGAAATTCAAGTAGTCCAGTGCCTAAGTGCAGTGAGTTGCTTGCAAGTCACCATGGCGGTCTCAGGTCGGAGGGACATTTATACCCATATTTCATTGGAGCAAATTTTGTCAGCAGAAATAGCTCCGGAGTCGGTCACGTTCAGTGCAGATGTATCCTTACATCTCACCTGTATGCCATACTAGTGTCTCCACACTCATTGGTTAAGAGGACAACCAACCTATATGGCACACAATGACCTATGCTTGATAAACATTGTCGTCCTTGGTAACAACGTATCATTTGGTCGTGAACAGATTTAAGGACTAAATGACAAATCCTCCTTTGTCGAGTCTAAATAGTCCTAAGGACTTCACCACAACATAGGAGTTCATTAGAAGATGAAATATTTTATGATGAAAAATATCAAAATAATTTTTATTAATTCATAATTCATGTACATATACAAAAATGAGCACAACCGTCAACGGACTGACGATTGGCTTTGGGACACTATTCCCAATAATCTCCCACTTGGTCTAAAGCCAATCGATGCAGTATCTAATACCCATCTTCGACTTATAGTCATCGAACTCCTTCACCGCAATGGCTTTAGTGAATGGGTCGGTCAGGTTCTCTTTTTCGTCGATCTTCTGAAGGTCGACGTCACCTCGATCCACAATATCTCAGATGAGATGGTAGCGGCGCAGAATATGCTTCGTCCGTTGGTGTGCCTTGGATTCCTTCGCCTGAGCAATGGCTCCAGAGCTGTCACAGTAGAGCAGAACTGGACCAACAAGGAAGGGTGCTACTCCGAGCTCGGTGATGAATTTTCTCAATCACACAACTTCTTTGGCAGCATCTGATGCAGCGACATACTCTGCCTCGCAAACTGAATCAGCCACTGTGTGTTGTTTGAAACTCTTCCAGCAGATAGCCCCACCATTAAGGATAAAAATAAATCCTGACACACTTTTGCTGTCATCGCGATCATACTGAAAACTAGAGTCTGTAAACCCTATAAGTCTCAAGTCCAATTTACCATAAACAAGCCACTGGTCCTTAGTATTTCTTAAATACTTCAGGATGATTTTAACAACCTTCCAGTGTTCTCCCCTAGATCAGATTGGTATGTACTCACTACCCCTAGTGAGTATGCCACATCTGATCGTGTACATGTCATGACGTACATGATAGATCCCACTGCCGAAGCATATGAAATCCTATCCATACGCTCTCTCTCTTGAGGTGTTGTCGGACAATCCCTCTTCGAGAGAGAAATTTCATGGCCTATCGGTAGATAGCCTTTCTTGAAATTCTTCATGCTGAACCTCTTCAGCATAGTATCTATGTACGTAGACTGGGATAAACCAAGCAACCTTTTAAATCTATCCCTATAGATTCTCATCCCTAGGATGTAGGAAGCTTCTCCCAAATCCTTCATGGAGAACTGTGACGACAGTCAAATCTTTATTTCCTATAATGCAGGGACATCATTCTCGATTAAGAGAATATCATCCACATACAATACAAGAAATACCACTACTGGACCATTAGCCCACTTATAAATGCAGGGCTCTTCTCCATTCTTAACGAAGTCATACGTCTTAATCGTCCTATCAAAATGTATGTTCCAACTCCGGGATGCCTGCTTAAGTCCATAAATGGACCTCTGTAGTCTGCATACCTTAGACTCATCAATGGATGTGAATCCTTCAGGTTGTATCATATACACCTCTTCATCCAGCTCTCCATTTAGGAAAGCTGTCTTCACATCCATCTGCCAGATTTCATAGTCCAGATGGGTAGCTATCGCAAGCATAATCCGAATGGATTTGAGCATTGCCACAGGAGAAAACGTCTCGTCATAGTCTATACCATAACGTTGACGATATCCCTTGGCAACCAGATGGGCTTTATAGGTTTTCACCTTTCCATCTGCGCCCCTCTTCCTCTTGAAGATCCACTTACACCCTATGAGTTTTACTCCTTCGGGTGGGTCAACCAATGTCCACACATCGTTGACCTTCATGGACTCCATTTCGGATTTCATGGCCTCTAGTCATTTCTCAGAGTCGGATCTCTGCATTGCATCCATGTAGGTGATCGGATCCTCATCGTTTTTATCAAGTTTGATAGGATCGTCGTCCCGGATCAAGAAACCATAGTATCTGTCCGGTTGACGTGGTACTATACCAGATCGCCTTAAGGGTGCTTGAACAATGGGCTCCGGATCTGATCTAATCAAATCCGATTCAGGTTCAGCAACTTGTGTCGGTTTTTTCACCTATCGAACTTTGTCAAGTTCGACCTTAGAAGCAACAGTCCCTTCATCAAGAAACTCTTTTTTCAAAAAGATTGCCTTAAGTTTGACAAACACCTTTTGCTCATCAGTCAGGTAGAAATAATATCCTTTGATCTCTTTTGGGTATCCTATAAAATTACACTTGTCAGATCTAGATCCAAGCTTGTCCGTAATTAAATGTTTAACATAAGCCGGACACCTCCAAACCTTAGGGTGCGAGAGTACTGGCTTACGTCCTATCCATATCTCATATGGCATTTTGGTTACAGACTTACTCGGAACCCTATTTAGAAGGTAACAAGCCGATTCGAGCGCATATCCCCAAAGGAAGATCGGCAGACCAGCAAATCCTATCATGGATCGAATCATGTCCAACAAGGTCCGATTCCTCCTTTCAGACACACCATTATGCTGTGGTGTTCCAAGAGGTGTCCACTGAGAGAGAATCCCATTCTCCCCAAGATATGTCAGAAAATCATTGGAAAGATATTCACCTCCTCGATCAGATCGAAGAGTTTTAATACACTTTCTAGTTTGTTTTTCTACCTTATTTCAAAATAGTTTGAACATTTCAAACGACTCCGACTTATGCTTCATTAAATAGACATATCCATACCTCGATAGGTCGTCTGTGAAGGTTATGAAGTAGAAATATCCACCTCTTGCACTTGAGCTCATGGGTCCATATACATCAGAATGTACCAGAGCCAAGAGTTCACTGGCTCGCTCACCTTTTTCAGTAAAAGGTGACTTGGTCATTTTACCAAGAAGATAGGACTCACAGGTTGGAAGTGATTCATAATCACCTACTTCAAAAATTCTTTCTTGAGCCAACCTGTTTATCCTGTTCTTATTAATATGACCTAGCCTACAGTACCAAAGGTAGACATCTGACACATTATCTATTCTAGGGCGTTTACCGGAGGTTTGAGCTATATTAACAGGTTGTGATAGAAAGTAAATTTCATTATTAAGTTATCCAACAAATATTGTAACACCATTCAAAATGATATTACAAATATTTTTTTTTATTAAAAATTGATAACCGTTCATGGCCAAAAGGCCTACAGAAATAATATTTAATAAAAAGTTTGGACAATAGTGACATTCACTCAGAATTATTTTTCGAGAATTGATTACAAGGTTCATGATTTCTAATGCTAGAACTGAAACTTTGCTTCCATCTCCAACGTTCAAGAATCTCTCGTCTTCATCAAATCTCTTACTGACCTGCAAACCCTGCATCGAATTGCAAATATGATAAGGGCTTCCGGTATCCAATACCCAGGTAGTAGTATCACAAATGGAAAAGTTGCAAGGTGTTATCATATAAGTACCTTGCTTCTTCTTCGGCCTGTTCGGATCCAGTGAGGCAATGTATAGAGGACAGTTCCTCTTCCAGTACCCCTGCTTCTTGCAAAAGAAGCACTCCGCCTGGCTCTGGTCGAGCTTGCGCTTCTTGATCTGATCCTGTGCAGATATCCCAGCATGCGGCTGCACCTTCTTATTCTTCTTCTTCTTGTTCTTCTTCCCTTTCTTAAAGGGTCGACGATCAGAAGAAGATCCTCCCACAACATTCACCGACTCCTTATGGAGCTGGTGACCCTTCTCAAAGTTCTGCAGCAACCCCAACTAGCCGTGGTAGTTCACTACAGGCCTTGTCATTCGAAAATGAGTAAGGAAGGGAAGGAAGGACTTGGGCAGAGAATTAAGGATCGCATCCTTATCGAGCTGCTCGTGCAGGGGAAAGCCCAGTTTACTTAGGCGCTCAATCATTTCGATCATGTGCAGTACATGATCAGTGACTGAGGCTCCATCCCTCATCCGAGCATTGAAAATGGCACAACTAGTTTTGTGCCTTTCAACATCGTCAGACGTGCCAAAAGAGTCGTTCAATATTTGAAGCATCTCCTGTGGCTGGGTGTTCTCGAACCTGCGACTGAACTCATCATTCATTGCCGCCAGCATTATGCACTGGACGTTGGTGCGGTTGTTGAGCCACTTCTGGTAAGTGTCTCAGACCGTCCCTCTAGCATTCAGGACTGGCTCCTCAGGTGCTGGATCCGTTACTACATAAAGGATCCGCTCATGCTCAAGGATGATTTTTAATTTTCGATACCAGCTATCGAAATTAGGTCCCATGAGCTTGTCATTATCTTATAATGACCGGAGCAACAGGATAGTGTCTATAGCTGCATAAAGAAAAATCAGACCTATATTAGTACATAAATTATTAATACTAAAGACTTGGACTTTAGTCTAAAATTTCTCTCAGTATTTTTACGAATTGGTAGCCTCAACCTCCAATTCGAAGAATTACTTTAATTCCTTAGTGGGTACTAGAATCCACACAGACTACATACGAGCCCAACTTTGGTTGGTCAACCCATGTGCATCTATGGGTAGGTTCATAATCAGTTGTTTCTCTAAACAACTTCTAGTAATTAATTTTGCCCCAGAACCTAATCAGTAGGCTTTGGCCTCTACTGAAAAAATCTGGTTAGATCCAACCATTAACATGATTTGATTTGGTGAATCGGACCAATAAATGATCAAGCCCAACTTTGGTCGGCCAACCTAACCACCATCAGAAAGACTCAAACCAAATTATCATACTATGAATGATAATTCTATTAGTCAATAAGCACCAGGCCTTTGGGCCTCCAATGATTATTAAACTAATGGATTCATTATCACTCACTTAATGGGAGGCTATGACTTAGTTATCTATATAACTTAATCATTTTTTAGGACCTAATAATTTTTGAGGATTTTATTAAAGAATAGATGAGAAGATAAATTATCAGTCAATTTCAATCCTCCCACTGACTTCACCAAGTCAGATTAAAAAGGATTTAATTAAGCCAGCATTAGGAGCACCTAAATCAGTCAAACTGATTTACCTAATGACATGGGTGAGCCCTAATCACCAAGTGATCTAATCAAAACCTAATTCACCAGGTTGGTCAAGTAAGTGAGATCAGTGGTGGGGATAAGCCATTAACTCGTCAGAGATTGAATCACTGCGAGTAGCTCCTGCTTAAAAATCACTGGTCAAACTGCCAAACTTACCTTAGACACCAACCGGTTCATTAGTTTTAATTTGATCAACTTAGTAAATAGGGTTCCACCGCGTAGCCATGAATTAAGTCCATCTTGATCTAGTTAAAGACATGGACCCATTCAACTACAACTATTGGAGTTGAGTCTAGAGTATCCTTGACCTAATCTAATTCAACTTTTGATTAGATTTGACCAATTACTCTAATTTAGTCCATTTCTTTAAGCTACCTTAGGTCTAACCCAATTATGGACCTAATCCATCTAACCCATTGACCCACAAGTTTATGCAATTGTCTTAGGTCTTAATTTATAATTCTAGACCTACTAGACAATACTTAATTCTTTTAATTAAGTATTTGGACTGATAGGTCAGGGTTTGGTATTTCGAAAATAATTTTTAAATTTGAAAGGTTTTATTTTTTGTTCACCAAATATGTTGACTCATTACACAAATAGATCAGCACATTTCATAAATAGCAATCTTATTGCTAATTACATAACAGAAAATAACTCAATCAAAATAAATCATGAATATTCCTTTCGCTACTTCATCTGCATGGGATATAATTGCATCGACACCCCTACCGCCATAGGAGACTCCATCGAATGGGAAGAGAGGACCTTTAAACCCTACTTTTCTTCTATGACCGGACGGCCATGGCAACCAACCCAATTCGATTACTTGCTACTTGGATCAAGTATATCTAAATATACCAATTTCAAAATTTAAATTTTAAATTTTAAATTTTAAATTTTAAATTTCAAATAAATTTCAAATTTTAAATTTTTGAATTTCAAATTTTGAATTTTAAATTTTGAATTTTAAATTTAAAATTTCAACCAAATTTTAAATTTTAAATTTTAAAATTTTGAATTTCAAATTTTTGAATTTTGAATTTCAAATTTTAAAATTTAAATTTTAAATTTTGAATTTCAAATTTTTGAATTTTGAATTTCGAACAACTTTCAAAAATCAAATTTTAAATTTAAACTTTTAGATTACAACTTAATCTACGCATGCAAATATATATATCATATCTAAGAACCCGCTCTGATACCATTTGTGAAAATATTCAGTGCAGGGGTAAAATAGTAATTTTAAATTTTTTTTAAAATCACTATTTTACAGTGAAAATTATTAATTAATCTAATTAATTAATATAAATTTATTCTATACTAGGATCTAAATATGATATATAGCATGCATGTATTTAAATTTGAAATTCAAATTTGAACAGTAAACACTTTACTGTAATATGTTCAGAACACAATACCTTTGTGCAGGTAGTAGATTGTCGCAATCTAATCACCATCGAAAGAGTCTGATCATCACGATGCAGTCACACAGTATATCTGACCTCTACGGTCATCCACATGAAGCTCCCGATCTGATCGACTCCTCACGAGTGCTAGCTCGTTGTAGAGCCCTTTCGACGGTCGATGCTGATCGAACTCCTTCGATCGATGTCTGCTGATTCTTTAGATACTCTGGATTATCAGCAGACGTGCTTGAAAGGATGTTGAAGAACTCTCTAAAATTTGGTGGGCTCACGACACTCGTAGCTCACCTTCTCACTTTTCGAACTCCAGGCTGAAACCCTGAAGAACTCACTGAAACCCTGCGCATATTTTTTCTTTCTTTTCTTTCTTTTTCTCTCGAAAGGATATAGACCTTCACCTTGCATACAAGGATTCGTCACGCCCAGATTTTCTTCCAAAATTTTTTTTGCACACGCCCCACTCTTCTCCTCCTTTTAAAACAATGTCAAACGTCTTATCCACGTGAGAGGATAAAGATGAGTAATTGCACATTTGAATTCAAATCAAATTTTGAATTCAAATGGAAATCAATTTATCCCTATCCACTAAGGCGTGAGAAGAGGAGGGCATGGCTTAATTTGTGCGTGAATGATTTCATGAGAAACATTTTTTCGTGTAATAAATGGGACACTAAAAGAGGATAAGGTCAAGGCGCTAAGATTGGTTACTCATTCAAATTCAAACTTTGTTTTGAATTTGAATGGCCAACCAATCATCCTTATCCACTCATTTGGCGCATTAAAGTAGGGCATGAGGAGAGCTTTGCGTGAGAAAAAATTCATGAGAACTTTCTTCTCGTGAATTCAAATGGACGCAGTGGAAGTGAGGTGGCGCAGAGAGAATGAGTCAAGGTGGTTTCATTATTTAAACCAACCTAATTGAACCAAATAAGTTAGGCCCAATTAGAGTAATTTAAATCCAACTTAATTAGGCTTAATTAGGCTTAATAAAATCTTAATCAAATCAAGAATTGATTAAGTCCAATCTCTGATCAAATCAGGGATCAAACTATCTCGACAATTAGGTCAACTCTTAACCTAATCGAGTTAAACCCAACTGATCCAATTCAATTAGACTAGATCAAAAAATAATTACTCAATCAAATTGAGTTAATTAGCGATCAAATCACTAATTAAATCTCTCATAAATATTGAGTCCAAATTCGATGGGTAATCGGGCATCAGAATTCATCGATATGTAACCCTGATCGAAGAGTCCCAAACCAGTGGGACTCTTGACCCCGATACCCAAAATGTGTGGGACTCATGATCAGAGAATTCTGATTCTCAATCACAGAGTCTCAGACACGTAGGACTCATAGTCCATGAGCATTAGGACTCTTCATCAGCCATCAGATCAGATAGGAACCTCTAATGTGTGTTACCTCGCAGGTTCGAATCTAAGTCGGTAGTACAGGAATCAATTCCTGTACTAATCGAAGTGACCATCTAGCAATGATACCCGACGATCAGATAGGTCGAATAGTCACAATTGCAACACTCAGAACCTACGTGAATATGGTTACTGTATAATTCATCCTTTTGACCTCTGTGTTTAGGACGACTCAGGGTTAAACTGTCAACCCTGATTAGATCATCCGAATTGTACTCAACTCAAATAGTCCTGTGACTCTTCACAAAGACTACCCTGGTCAAGATTTTGCTAAATTGAAACACGACTGTACACAGCTCCTAAACTGGAGTGGTCAATCCCATCTTGACACATGCACCAACAAGTCAAGTACTTGACTACACCCAGCAGCCTTCCGTCACTGAATTAAAAATTCAGGTAGTCCAGTGCCTAAGTACAGTGAGTTGCTTGCAAGTTACCGTGGCGGTCTCAGGTCGGAGGGATATTTATACCCATATTCCATCAGAGCAAATCTTGACAGCAGAAATAGCTCCGGAGTCGGTCACGTTCAGTGCAGATGTACCCTTACATCTCACCTGTATGCCATACCAGTGTCTTCACACTCATTGGTTAAGAGGACAACCAACCTATATGGCACACAACGACCTATGCTTGATAAACGTTGTCGTCCTTGGTAACAATATATCATTTGGTCGCGAACAGATTTAAGGACTAAACGACAAATCCTCTTTTGTCGAGTCTAAATAGTCTTAAGGACTTCACCACAACATAGGAGTTCATTAGAAGATGAAATATTTTGTGATGAAAAATATCAAAATAATTTTTATTAATTCATAATTCATGTACATATACAAAAATGAGCACAATCGTCAACAGGCTGACGATTGACTTTGGGATACTATTCCCAACAGCTCATGCCTGGGATAGCTTGCCAGGAGCTCATGTTTGGGATAGCCCCATGGGCTTATACGTGGATCAGCCGGTCAGGAGCTTGTATCTGGGACAGCCCGCCAGGAGCATATGCTTGGGACAGCCCCATGGGCTTATATGTGGACAGCCGGCTAGGAGCTTATGTCTGAGACAGCCTGCCAGGAGCTTATGCCCGAAACAGCCCGCCAGGAGCTCATGTCTGGGACATCCTTGAAAGGCTTATGAGTAAAAATTTAATCGGATAGAGATTGAGGTATAGCCTTGGATAGTCCAAAGCCAGAAAGAAAAATGTTAAAGATCATGTGATTATGAAAAGAGAAATAGAAGATAAGACATGAAACAAATGCTGAATAAAAGTGTTTCACCATTAACATATGATGATGCATCTCTTTTGACAAAACAGATAATTTATGGATGTTTGCAGTATTTTGGATATTGAATATGAGATTTTATGCTTTATTGCTTATCCTTATTTTCAGATCATATTATTATATTGGTGTGATATGGAAATTCTTACTGGACTGTAAAGCTTACACTCCTTCATTTTTTTTCTTCTCAGAGTTACAGGATATTCATGATTGGCTATGGCATGGATTTGCGAGTGAGCAGATGTATAGATAGAGTGTCATGATATCTGATCAGAGGATTGAAGAAATTTTATTTGTAATTATATAAATTTTACTAATTATTATTGGAACCAGATATTATGGATGTTGAGGTTGTAATGAATTACTTTTGGACTTACATATTTTTTAGGACTTGCTCTAAGAAATGTGCGGCCATCACGTATCCGACTCGAGTATTGGATTCGGAGTGTGACACCACCTATATTCAGGAATGCATGCAGAGGATGATGAGATAGTAACGAGGGTCACAGAACTAAAGTCTCATGTTGCACAAGAAGAATTACCATTATTACAATTTCAATGCATAGTTAATAAGTTCCTGCTTTAATTTGGTAAATCTGATTTTTTTTTTTCCTGGTACATTTTCCACTTGTTTCACCATATCTGTTATTTTGTCACTTTTTCAATCATGTCATTTCCAGGTTAAATGTAACCTGTAAATAAGTCTTTGATGAGGGAATAGCGTTTACTTGGAACGTGGAATGGATGTAATCAAAAGGAAAGCAGTCAAAGCATCATCTACCATGCATTGTCTGAAGTTGCTTTGTATTGGAACAGAGAGACATTTACCAGATACATTCTAGACAATCATTGCAGAATTAAGATTGAACTTCTATATTTTCTGCGACAATGTTTCATCTACAATATTCAAACATGATTTATAAATACATACCCATCCATTAAATTTTATATTTTTGTTCTTCTTTCCAAGAAAATGTGGAGAAATTATTGGCCAGAATGGTGATTTTGGACCATTCCATAAAACATCACCCGGTTACCATTTGGTTGAAAAGTATGAACGAAAGTAAGGGATACGGTTAAGTCCTGTCTTGAATCCAATTTTTTACTGGATTGAATCTTGACAAATTTTTCTATCATGCCATCATGATAATTATTATTATTAGAAAGTAAACGCACATCAGTCATAACCTATCCAGTTTGATGCATAACTGGATTATGATAGCAGGGAGCCAAACATAAAACACATCTGCATATTTTGCACTATTAGTTAACTAATTTGCCGCCTAATTTAATTCTCGTTACATATGTTAGAGTGGACAATGTGGGAATAGTTAAGCTTATCTCTCTTGTATTGGTTATGGTTCCTTGAAGATAAAATGGTACATAGGATCTCTTTCTTGTTGTGATGATGAGGTAAAAGAAATCAGTGTCCATGTTATATTGGGATGGACTTTGTGCGTCTCATGAGTCATGACCATCTTAAGGCCCTTTTCTTTCTCTCTTTCCTCTACCATCAAAATTTTGGAAGCCTGTACAAATCTATGGATTTTAAAAATATAAAAACATTAACATAGGCTTGCATTGATCAGCTCAAACTATACCTCCAATTCCACCAATCTAGCTTTCACCATTGGATGCAAGCCAATCAACAAGCTTCTTGTGATGAGTACATATATGTTGATTGGTTGAAAGCACCATTTGAGAACAAATCCCGCATCCTCATTGGATGAAAACTTCCATCACTTGAAAACAACAAATATATTCAAAGGAATGCGACTCTACATTTTTATCAGGAAGGTTAACTAGTATGGGTTATCATTTTGTTTGTAATATCCAGTGTCTGTGCAGCAATTTGATTTGGCTGGTTTTTGTGATTATGATTGCAGTCCGTAGTTTCTTAGGTTCCCAGACCTTAAGCACTCTTGTGAGAGAAAGGTTGCTCATTGTGATCCTTGAGGGCACAGTACATGACCTATGCTGCACATTGTTTTAATAAGATCCCATCATAAAATCTTGTAATATAATAAGTTAGATGCTTATTTAAATTATAAGCCTCACATGGTACAAGAAGCTTTATCCGCCCAAGGGGAAAGGTGAGCCAGGGACTACGGAATATGGTACATGGGGTTTGGTAACTTAAAGGATCGCTTGGCCATTGGTGGACCCAGCAAATCACTCCACTGGTCTCCAGAGCTCCCGTGAATCGTGTACCCTTCGGCCTCTAACTCTGCTCGCTTCTCCGATTTATACGTCATAGCTGTCTTGGTGGCATCCAAAGATTCCCTGCCTCACCAGAAACACCATCAGTTAGCTGATATTTTTGATAGAAGATCCATCAATTAGATAGCATTGTCTCTGTACACATATTTACATCAAATATACATACATTTAGTTTCAAACAAGCAGTGAAAGAACATTTTCCTCATGAAGAGAGTTCAATCATAAGGTAATATCTCTTCATATTGGGAACTGGTGGAATTATCTTTAGGACCGGTTGGAAAAAAACATAACAAATTGCCAGAAAGTATTCCAAATATAAAACATGTTTTTCAATTATTATTCTTCAAAATGACCTGACAAATTCTAAATGATGCAAGAAATTCTTTATATATACATATGTTTTGAATGTCAATCTATATACCCTTCTGGTCTTATGAAATCTTATTTTGGGATCAAAGAATTGCAAGCTTCTTTCTATTATATATATCCGCTCTTTTATTCTAAGCTTATATATCAAGCTTGCATCTTTTCCCCTTTGCATTAGCCAAACTCCTCCCTTTTCTCAAGATAAATTAAAAAATAACGATTGATGTTTATACATGTTTTGCTTTTTGTATTTCAATGCAAATCAAATACTTCAAACTCTTTTTGAGGGAGAAGGAAACAGAGCAGCTGCCAAAATCAAATATTTCAAACTCAGTACTTATTGTCTCACATTACCAAATAACAATTAGATAGTTCAAGAACCAATCGTTGAGATTAAAAAAATAATAATAAAGAATAAAAAAATCATGCGAGAATGATGGTAGGGATGCATTACAGTTTCCGATTCATTTCTTTCTTGCCATAAAAACAACAATGAGATATGTGAACAAAGGAATAGAAAGCAATATATATATATGATCAAGCTATAGCAAGCCCAATGTATATTACCTCAAGATAAGTTTTTTCCATGAACGATAGCCAACAGCCATCAAATTCTGCTCGGTGGAGTTGCGATGATGCTCCTTTCGACCCGTCAAGAGAACCAACTGAAATCCAAGACTTTGGAGCTTTCTGTAGAGCCACAAGCTCCACGGCAATGCCGTCGCCTTCCCCGTATACACCCATTGATCATACGCCGTTTCATTACACATTCTTGACCTATGAGACAGAGATATAAACATGAAAAAATTTGCATAAAGAAGTCCTCCATACACAATTACAATGGGAGATTTCATCCTTTTTTTTTTCCTAAAAAATATGCTCGCTAAACTTCTAAAACTTATATCCACTGAGTATATCGCTCTTTAATCCATCTACCAGCCATGGCATGATAGCATGCAACACGTAGACCAAGATTCATCACCCCATGCATCCGGTGATGTGATAAACTAAACCATATCGTGATGTATGACATGATTCTTTTCGTGAGAAGAAACTTTTGAAATTTTATAATAGTAGTGATTATAGTAATATTCTTACTCATATCCATGGAGAGTGTAGTGCAGGAAATTAGAGATCAAAGTCTCGTCGACGTCGAAGATCCAGACGTCCTTGCCATCGCCGGCGAGCTGGACAGTCTTGGCATAGGCGTGGGATAGGCGGGCGACCATCTTGGAATCTGTCAGGTACTGCGGGCCTTTGATGTAGTCCGCCACCACGTCGACGCACCGAGATGGCACCTTCTTCCACTCGCCGGCGTTGTTGGTCTCCACCGCCAGCCGCCAGCTCTCGCAGTATTGGACCTTTGGATCGTCTGCCAAGCCGCCGCTCGGGTCCTCCGCCACCATCTCGAGGTGGGTTTGGGATGTGGCAACGGCGGCCACGAGAAAACAGAGGAGAAGACGATGGAATTGTAGCATTTGGGTGGTAGGCTGAATGATCGTAGATATATTGATGGGGTTGGCTTAGCTCGGATTGAAAGCTAGCTGATGAAGTTTTGTTAAGAGACTGAGGGAATGGAGAGCTTTAGAGTTCCGAGGACGCTTTTATAAGTCAGGGAAGGCCTGGTATCTTTGGTGAATTTGGTGTAAATGGTGGTCATTGGTTGGAGAGAGGAGAGTGGAACGTGTCATGCGTTGGTGAAGTGTAGCTGGTGCTATTCATGCGTCTTCCATGGAGCATTCGTCTCAAAAAATGTTTTTCAATTAATTCAGCTTTTCCATAAAAATGGATCTCTAAAATGAGTGTTATAACTAAAAATGAAGAAGAATTTGTTTTGTTACCTTTTTCTTAGAAAAAAAGAAGAAGAATTTGTTTCATGAGGACCAGACCATTCTTTATATGTATGTACGCACGTATATGTTATATGATGTTAGCTTTTTCTTACATGATCGGGCCTTATCTAAAATATTATTGCTTAGATTTGAGATTTGGAATAATAATATTTTCTTTATCATGTTCGCCATGTTTCAATAAGATTATTGATTGGATGTTTGCAGTCATTTTATTCATACTATATGATGTTTGCAGCTGAATGTGATTACATGTAGCAACTGCTTTAAAATATTCATAAAATTCATAATTTACCATTTTAATGCCTAATAGTGGAGCTATACAAAAAAACAAATTTAATTTTTTTTTTTTCTGATTTCAGACAATCATGTCCATGTTCATGCTTCAAGTACAGGAAAAATAGAACCATGCATGTATAAATAAAAATATATATAGTTGAGCGCCAAGATTTTAATTAAGATGCTTGCAACAGCAATTGAGAATTTGGATTTACGGAACGACTGCAAAGACAAATTTAGTATTTAAAGATAAACACCAAATTCAAATCCTGCGACTAACCCAATTAGATAATTAAACTACGTGGTGGAGGATTTTTGTTCTTAATTTGAAAAAAACAAAAAGAAAAGTAGAAAGGAACTCGGCGCACGAGTCGGGTCAAGCTCCAAGCGACTTCCTGCAATACTAGAATTATATATCTTATTCCTGTCACGTTCACCATGCAAGCTACGGATGGAAGGCCAATGGAAGGTTCAAGCAGTGCAGGCCGCAGAGTAGCCGTTGGCTCGTTTTGGTTATTTCGGAAACTCGCGTAAGGGAACGGCCTGCTGAAAAATGTGTGCAGGCCATCCTTCCACGGCCGCTGGCATCAAAGTATTTTTTTGGTTGAAAGCATTAGAATGCTGCTCGTTCTTCTTTCCTCAAGCTTTCAACGCTCACCATCCATCATACGATCGATGACTGTGAATGAATATATAGGACTGTACAATATATGCCGCATGCGGTCCCATGCAGCCGTATATTATATAATAGACGTCGTATGCAATGCACTACAAGGTATGATGCATTGCAGGTACCGCAACAACCTGCACTCAAAAAAAAAAAAAAAAAGAAACATCAAGCTTTCTGACGTTCACTAATGCATCGTACCTACACAATAGAACTTGTAAATGCTTCACCTATCCTTTCTTCATCTTTCTGATGATACCGATTGATGGATTAGTATGAATGGCAATCCTTCTTTTTTTTTTTATCATCTTTTCATAATTTTTTGAATCAAACGATAGATGAAAATCATCCATCCTTTCAATTATATTCATTCATTCTCTCATGACCCTAATTAAATATAATTTTATAATGTTGGATGATCATATCCTCGGTTGGTCCATGCCCGTTTTTGGCTAGGAGCTGAAACATTGAGTCCTATCAAATTGCAGCCCAAAAGATTAGTCCAATAAGAGAAATTCTTTGTGCACTACCCACGGTATAGAAAATCTGACGTGGAGCACATCGTTTCACCCCATTAGATTACGTAGTCACTGCTTTCCAATGTGTATTTAATATCCGTAGTCTTATTTTTTCATTTAAAATTTTAAATGATAAAAATATCTCCTCTTTCAAAAAAATTATGATATTCTGTGCTAATATTATGGTATTCTTTATTGAAATTATGACTTTTTGTACAAAATTATCATAATTTTTCACAGAATGTCATAAAGAGGAAAGAACATTTTCGTTATTGAAAAATTGATGTCATAATTTTTTCAAAAGGGAGGAGATATTTTTGTTATTCAAAATTTTAAATACAATGATAGAATTACGGATATTAAATGGATATTAAATGTATATTGAAAAATGATGATCACATAGTCTAATAGAATAAAATGATGTACTCCACATCAGATTTTCAACACCACGAGCGGTGCACAAAGAATTTCACGATCCACTAATTTACATTAGGCTATACATGGTCAAAGCTTGGGTTTTTTGTTGGGCATGGTTGGGCAAAAATCAAACCTAAACTACACTAAAGGAACATCTTCAGAAAACATGAGAACAGGGAGCATCTCTTGACCCATGAAGAAGTCTTGGACCTATGGTGACTATAATTGACAGGTGATTGCCCTGACAACTAGGCTTGTATGCGTCCTTATTTGCCTTGCTAGCCGGCTTGTAAGGGCCGGGCCTTGAGCAGTTTGGAAAAATGTCAAGGGAGATGGAGGGATAGTTGTAATATTTTTATTGAGTAATTTTTTGTCCACTGCAGGTGGCGTTGAAAATCTGATGTAGGGTGCATCATTTTATTCGATTAATTTATATAATTATTATTTTTTAATATATATTTAATATTTTATAGATCGATTTTTATACGATGAAAATATTCTTGCTTCGGATGTCATATTTTAGTCTCGGATAACATAATATCACCTCAAAAAAAAAATTTTTTTCAAAAAATATGAATATTTTCATCATTTAAAATTTTTTATGATAAAAATATCTTTATTTTTTTGTAAAAAATTATGATATCCGAGGTCATATTACATCGAATGTCATAATATGAGAAGGATATTTTTGTCCAACCACTTTTCAACACGTATTTAATGTCTGTAGGTCAGTTTTTTTTATTTAAAAATTTTGAATGACGAAAATATTTCTGTGCCGTGAAAAAATTATGACATCCAACGTGAATATTAGATATCCCGCAGATCAAATGTCATAATTTCTTGTAAAAGATAGGAATATTTTCGTCATATAAAATTTTTAAATGAAAAAAATTGATTCACAAATATTAAATACGTATTGAAAAATAGAGATTACATGGATCAATCGAACGAGACGGCGTACTCTATATCAAATTTTCTATACCATCCGTGGTGCAGAAGGAATTTCTCTTTTTACACTTTGGCTTGTTGATCCAAGTAATGTCCATTGTATGTTTGGACACCGCAAAAGTCCAGTGTTCGAACAAATTAAACCAACTTAATTTATTTGTCATCACACATTGAGTTCACCTTGGGCATTTGAAATATACACGTCATACATAGAATGATGTTCGTTACATGCAAAAGTGAAGTACAAATGCACAACAGCAGACTGCTCATCTTTACGGAGCAACGGCGTTGTGGAGACATAAAGGCTACCCTATGTCATGCAAGTGAGCAGGCCCAGGAGCAATCACCATATCTTAAAAAGTTAATTTGAATGCCAAAGATGTTATGGCTGTCAAGCAAATCAAAAAGGCCATCATGCAAATTTCTATCACATCCAAGCAATAAAAAATTGGATGAAAGCGACAAGAATGTATGAATAGCATGGGATTAGAAACAATGACGTATGTGAAAAGCTGTATGATTATTGTCATTACGATCAAGTGCATGTATTGATAATTCTTATTAAGTATTTGATTAGAAACAATGACGTATGACGTATGTGAAAAGCTGTATGATTATTGTCATTACGATCAAGTGCATGTATTGATAATTCTTATTAAGTATTTGATAATTACACTCTTAGATAAGCGTTACATTTCTCCTGTTTTTGAGTTTCTTTGTTACTAGAATGATTTATACGAAGATATAATATGTGCATTCAGAGAATTGAGGCGAGATTCGTATTATTCGCTCTAATCCATGCGCCTTACGATTTTATTCTTTAAAAGATATTTTACGTGAAAAAATTTTTTCTTCTTATAAGCACGAATCCTCTTTGACTCACAATCGCTGTAGAACTATTGGTGCCCTCCACATTATTAGAACCACAATATGGAGTTGCTTTCTCTAAAATTTAGGTTAGTAAAAATTTGTTATGATTTATTATGCTAATATGTAAATATTTTGGTAAGCACCACAAAAATGGAAACCTACTGGATCCAACCATTTTTTACATTAATTGAGGGATTAAAAGTTAACATTAGATCTTCTTAAGTTGGCATCTATATTTCTACATGAAATGGTCAATAATATTTATAGAATCCCTTAACCATAGATTTTATGCGGCAAAAACAATGTGTTCAAGATTAGTATGAAGGAGATTTATGAGAAAGCAACGTCTAAGTCAACGAATTCTATAAAGCAGGATTTCTCATGGACATTGGAAACCCTAAGTGAAAATGTTATAGGGTCATGCTTAATATAGAAAGTCTCTAGGTAAATCAAAATTGCTGCTGGCCTTCAATCTCCTTCCAGCAAATCAAATTTCGTGGCTCATGTCAAGGTGGAGCAGAAAATATGGATCATGCTCTACTTACATGCCCTTTTGCTAGCAATTTACAGGAGAACTTTGGAACCTCAATTTGATTTGCAATTTAATGGCATTCCTTGGATGAGTTTTGCTAATCATGGCCAGAAGTGAGGTTAGTAATGCCATTTGACCTCTTTTAATATATGTTGATTGGCTTCTGTAGTCAGATAGAAATTAGAGTTTATTCTAGCAAAAAATTACCATCATCAATGTCCTCATCTTCGGAACAAAATCCTTACAGCCTAGTTCCTTTATGCCAATCAAATGATACATTCTCTACAAGCACTGGGATAGCCTCGGTACTTGTGACTCATTTTCTTCTAACCTAATCTAAGTTTGATGGCTTTACCCTCCCTTTGGAGTGCTCCAATCAAAATTGGATGTACTGGTGGTCTTCATTTCCAGGAGCTGAATTCATTATCAGGACTGCCAATGATGGATTCATTCAAGTATTTGCAAGATTTATTCGTTTATGCTCGGTTGCCGAAGCTAAACTACAGCCAGCTTGGTTGGGCATGTGCACTGCTACACCTAGGTTTTGTTGGAATGAGATTGACATTCAATTATACACTTGATCAATAGTTCAAAAAGGTTATGTGCTCCTCAATTACACCCATTACTAAGAGATCTTTGGCTATTAGAGAGAGTTTCGGTGGTTTCTAAAGCTTCTCGTATATTTTAGGAGAGATGCAAATCTGCAGATTGCTTAGAAAATGAAGCCTTTAAATCAGATTATATTCCTTTGGAGTTCTCATCTATGCTATCTGCAGAGATATATTATGTATTTTTCTTAGAACTTAGAGATCTATACTTGCTATTCTTTTTTTTTCTTTTTAGATGATACTGGGAATGTGCGTGGCCGCATGGTAAGCTATTGTCAATGTCCTTTTTATTTTGTCTGGTACAAATAATTCCTCTTATGAATCTATTATGCTCATTACTAATAATTGTTAAGTTTAAGTTTTAAGATGACAATGATTTAGAACAATGATTTAAATAAACCAATAATTAATATGAAAAAAAACTCATAGTTTCCCCTCTTCATAATTAGCTTTATATCCATTACAACTATAAGAATTATTAGCTTCATGTTTAAGTTCTCCATTTTTAAAAGCTCAATTATTTGTATTCATCTATGACTATGATAATGATAAAAACATATTAAACTAGTATCTTTTTAATCCATTTGAGTTCTAATGTGGATTTTGGGACGGTCGAGTATAATATATTGCTTTCCTCTATAAAGTATTCCTATTACTAGTTTTTTATAACTTTAAACTCATTGAATTAAGATTTCTCTTTTTTTAATGAAACATTGAATTAAGATATTAGATTTATTGATCTTTCTTATCATTTTCTTCAAGTAAATTCCTAGACTAGTTTAGAGATAGACCATACTCCTCTCATTGGGAGAGGATGCGTTTATAGGCTCCAAACTTAATAATAGCACATCAAAATCAAAGACTTATACTATTAATCATATTCTATTAGGCTAAAATTATCTAAAATTTAAAAATTAGATGCCTATATATATATAAAAATATGTATGCATGTATGTATGTGTATTTATATAAATATATATTTATATTTCACGGTAAAGGAGTCTCCAATCAAGCGACCAAGATCAGACGGACGAGGCCACTGTATCAGGACGGGCTCGCTGAAGGCCCTCCGGCGATGAGCGAACCCCCTTCGCCCCCCACTCGGTCAAAACCGGTCGCTGACCCTTCCTTGCCCTCCCTTTCCCCTTTTTATATATCTGCGCTCCCATTTCCCGCCTGTCCTCTCCCGGGATATTTCGAAACCCTAAACCCCTCTTTCGTCTAGGGTTTTTTCCAAGACCCTTAATCCAGTTTAGGGGTTCTCTTCGAGAGGAAATGGCGCTTAAACAGAAAGGAGGGGAGGTCTCGGGGGACGCCAAGAAGCGGAGGCGCGTTGGTTTCGCCAATATCGGTATGAAATTCGGCGGCAATCACCTCACCTTTCCCTCCGATCTCTCCCTCGTATTTCTCTCTTAAGTTCTTCTGCTGCTTTCTTGGAATTTTGTTCGCTTTATGGCTTCAAAAAGAGTTTAGGATCTTCTTCGAGCTGTCAGGTTGGTTATAGTCAAGTCTTTCTGCTATTTTCGCATAGTTTTCTCTGGCAAAACATATATTTTTTTATCCGCCAGATTTTATTTTGTCTTCTGTGAATTAAACCCTTGGAAATTTATCGTTCTTGAACGGCACTGCCAACTTTAGCTTGTATCGTCAAATTTTTTTTTTTTTTTTTTGCTACCAACTATTATTTCGGTATATTGTTTTGTTTCTTTTCCTACGAGGATGCTCTGCAAGTTGCCCAGAAGGAGCTTTTAGATATTGATGTCGATGTTCAGTATATTTGGTGCTATCGTGATGGTGGATGACCTCGGCTGGGCGCTTTTATTTTCAAAGCACTGTTTTTTTTTTTAAAAAAATAGGGGAAAATCAAATCTTTTCCAGAATTAGGAAGACTGAAAGGAGGAAAAGTATCGATTCTTGCCCTGGTTTCTGTTATGGTTTGCATTGTCTTGTTGATAATTATGCAATACGCCCTTTCAATTTTGTATACCTTGGTGCATATTGATCTTAAATGGAGAAATTTGATGAAATGCCTGATCTTTTCCGAGTCCTCGAACAGTTGGATTGGTCCATGCCTGTTGGGTATTGCGTTCATTTTCTGTTTTTGTTTTCAAAAGAGCAAAAAGAAAAATGTGCTGAACCAACCCCCCATATGATGAAACCAGTTTGCTTTTTCAAATTGTTTTATGAAAATCTTCAAGTTCAAGGTATTGGAGGCAAGGATTTTTTTGCTTTCAGAAATGAGCGAAATGAACTCTATGCTTTACATCAATGTCCATGTGGGAATTCACTGATTTTAATAGAAACAAAAGCAAAAATGTAGTAACAATGCCAAACAGGCCCTTAGTAACTCAAAACTTTATTGTTTTCAAATCCTATAAACTATAAATTTTCAACTTGAAGTTCACTAAACAACTCTTTAGGCATTCTTTTGATTAAATCAATCATGCATCTGCCTGCCGGCTGATGTTGTTGTGAGATCAGGTAAATATGATCCCATCTCATAAATCATTTTCATATATTGAAACGTGGAAGTATCGTGCTTTTTTCCCCCTGAAATGCCCCTTTCCATCAACTCCCAAGCAGCTTTGGTTCAAGTCATAAAGTGAGGCATTGTTCTTTTGGATCTGAGTTTATCTGGAGAGGTAAAATTAGGTCTCACCACATACTTGCCCCTAATTAAAGCTTCTGCTTGACCTTTAAGCCTGGTTTCTAAAGATTCAACTGTGTACCATAATAAGTTGAAGATATGCTGTGCAAGTCTATAACCAGACATGAGTTTTTGCCTTCTGTTCCAATTTTGCTGTTACCCAATCTTTAATTTAGTCACTCTATGTTTGATATGTCTTAATTGATTGGACTTTCCTAATATGCAAAATGGATATCCCAGATTTTTGGCATCAGGAATATCATATATCTCTATGTTTTGCACCATTCTTTCCAAGATTATACCAGAAGTGCCTCATCCCCCTGGGCGGCATTTACATTGGCATTCTTATAAAGTTGAAGGTCTATGAAAGTTTGTGAGAGACAGACATATCAATTGAAGTTTGAGTGGACTATTGCCTATGGAGATTTTAGAGGTGATATTTAATGGATGATGCAACAAGGAAGCTATACATGTCAAGCAGTTATTATTGATCAAAAAAATTCTGGGTATTATTTTCAAGCATCCACGGCTTGAGTTGATTGTGATAGTGGATCAGCTGGGTGAAGGAATACATAGAGAACCCATTACCAGCAAAGTGGAGTGAGTAATGATGTTAAAGTTGGTCCTTCCATTACAATTGCTTGTTACAATGATTTATGTTCTTTGTTTTTGCATTTTTTATACTTCTACAATGTTCTATGATTTTCTTTTATTAATAAACAAAAATTCACTTCCATTTTTATTCAACCCCCAATTTAGATTGTGTTTCAATTTTACATACAATTAGGATTTGATTAAATAGCATTTATCAATGAACATTCTAAGTAATGCTACCAAATTTTGTTAAACTTTGTGGGGGCACAATGGCTGTGTTATTGGACCCTATTTGCTTTACCATCTTATACTTGTCCTGAGCTTTTCTATGGTTCAATGTGATATTTTGTAGTTTAATGAGCTAATTTTTACTTTACCTTCTTCTTTTATTTGTTTCATTGTAGATGCTGGAGTTGAGGCAAATGAGTGCATCAAAGTTTTTCTTGGTATGATCTTGTTTTCTTTTCCTGCTAATATCTTGAAACCAATTTTTTAAAGTTGTAAAATTTATTTTCAGGTCTTAGCTACTGTAATATTTATCATGGGTAAAGTCATCTCAGTTGATTGTTTTTTATTATCATACCAGCATGCCAGCATGTAATAACCCTGTTGATTAAGCTGTCGATTGCCATTTATTTTCCCATTTTTCTTTTTCCATATTGAGAGTTGCTAGCTGATATTTTGGCAACCAATTTTACTTTTTTAACAGTTATATTCTTATTATTAGGTAATGGCATCAAGTGTTTTTTGAAGAGCTTATGAAATCTTAATATAACTCATATTGTTTTGATGCTTGGCATATTGTTATCAATGTATTCTCTGCACTACAGGGTCTCTTGCAACTTTGGTTAGAGTACACCAAGCCATTTGCACACATACAATCGGAATTAGGATGGATTGAGACCTTTTGCTCTTCTCATTAGATACAACCAAGGAATGTCGTACCGGACCGAACCGTCCGGCACGGGGCATGCCGAACTATCCCGGTGGGGAATTGAGATGGTTCTGGCATGAAAAACGGCGCATGTCAGTGCCGGGGAAGAAAAGAGAGAAAGAGAAAAAGAGAGGAAGAGAAAGAGAGAGGAAGAAAAAGAGGGAGGGGGTCCGCCGAAGGGCCTCCGGTGGGCCATCGTGTCCGTCGGACGGCGTAAATGCCTCCCGCGGCTCTGCAGCATGAAACAGGGGCGATCCACCCCAATTTTTCATATTTTTTTTAAAAAAATATTTTTTTAAATAAAGTCGGAATGGGATTTGCTGGCTTCACTTAAGTGATGCCGGCAAACCCAGTGCTGACTTCATTTAAAAAAATATATTTAAAAAAAACATAGAAACAGGGGCGGATCGTCCTTGTTTCACGCCGTGGAGCCGCATGGGGTGTAAACGCCGCCTGCGGGTCACGGTGGCCCATTGGAGGCATCGAAACGCCTCCTGTGGGCCATGGTGGCCCATCGGAGGCCCCTTCGACAGACCCCCCTCTCTCTTTTTCTTTCTTCCTCCCTCTCTCTCTCTATTTCTCTCTTTTTTTCTTGTCCGGTTTGGCTCCGTTTTCCTTCGTCGGTTCGGAACGGAACGGGGGCGTGCTGAACCGTACAGCCGGCTGGCCGATCCGCCCGCCGATATCGGTTCCGCAAACCTTGGATACAACTGTTTTTCTTTTGCACTTATTTATACCATATGTAGTATTACAGCAACATTTCAGTTGAGACATCATATGCCAGTGAAAATTCAGTGACATTTATATCATATGTAGTATTACAGTGACACCTTTGAATTTGTTGACAGACATTACGAGCCTTATCTCTTCGAGGCTTGAGTGTCTTGCTCTGGTTAACTAGAGGTGTAGGAACTGGCATGACATTTGTAAAATAATTTTAAAAGAACTTTTTGATGCAAGTAATAACGCTTTGATTCTCAGCCATTTTAAGTGCCAATGGCTTTAAGTTTGCGTGGACACAGCTATTTGGCTTTTGTTGTTCATGGGTTCTAGACAATGCTTAAACTGGCAAAGTCCAAGGCCAAGGTAATAATTTGTGGACCACTTAAAAAATTTTGAGAACTGCTGAATTTACCCATAGAACAATTGGAAGAAAAAGAAATACAGTTTATCATAGGCAAGCTGCGACAAGAATAACTTGCTTCCCCATTTTCTCGGAGAAATAAAAGCCAACCTCCTTTTAGCTAAATCGAGACTCAAGTGTAGCCTGTCCATGAAGTAACTCTGTATCTCTACAGATTTCTTTTGCCAAAGACAGGCACTCCTCAGTAGTATTTAGTTTTTTCAGTTTTATGCTTTTGATCTATCTAAAAGATGCTATTTATACTTTCAGTTTATTAACACCAGTATGACTTTGTGTTTGATTCCCTGAGTACAGTAAAAAAGGAAGATGAAGTGGGTAAAACAAGCAGCTATTGTATCGATCCGGTTGACCTGAATCTTTTTTTTGGTGAAGATGGAAAGATATATGGCTATAAAGACTTAAAGGTAATGCATGAAGTTTGTGCATGCATTTTAGATACATGATAATATTCTTTTGATGCATAGCTTGTCTAAGTAAACTCTGCCATGTTTTATTTCTTATGCAACTTCTTTTAAACAGTTTCATTAAGTTTGTTGGCAACCCTCGTACTCCAATATTTTATGGTCTTTCTCCTTCCTTGAATTGCTATAACCATTGTATTGGGTTTTTTGGTTATACTTGCCTGGTGAAGTACTACCTTCTCTTTTTGTGGCATTTTGCTTATTTTCTGTTTGTGTTTACCTTTAATGGTTTTTACGTGCATGCATTGATATTTATATAAAGCTAATTCCAAGTTAGTCTGGGCAAGTTCAAATGAAGAGAAGAAGGTCCTGTAAGGTGAGTGATGACAGGAGAGTGATGAGGAAAGAGGAGCAAAACCTACTGCCATTAGGGAATTGTGGAAAAACTGGCTGTCAGGGGGTGGACACCATGATAAGAATGGAAAGAGATGATTCCTAAAGTTGGCGCATAGTAATTAGACATTATCTTCTTGCTTGTGGTTGTAGTTTGTGTTTTCCTTCTAATCTTTTCATCTCAGGTGCTTGTACTGTTGCATGTTATCATCTCCTTTGCAGAATTTCTTTTATCTGAAAATATGCACCATTACATGACAATTGTAGCTGTGCTACCCATGGTTTAGTGGGTTCATTATTAAGGGACTTACCCTACATAGATTATTTTGTTTGAACTCTGTAATTTGAAAGTGTAGAGAAAAGACTTAGCCTTTTCCCACAAAACATCAAATCATCTTGACAGATCATATGATTATTAATAAACAGATTTCTATACATATATAGAGTTGATGCTAGATCTAGTCTAAGAAGTAAAAAAATTGTGATCAGCTCATTTCTATTTAGGCTACTGTAAAATTTTCTTGAAATGCAAATGAAAGCAAAAAAAAAAACTAGAGTTCTTCTGCCTTTTGTTTAAGTTTTTCTTTACTGGAACATAGTTTTTTTACATCATGACTGTTTTCTGCAGATCAACATATGGTTGAGTACTGTATCTTTTCATGCATATGCTGAGATTACGTATGCAAGCACACAGGATGTAAGTATCATCTACTCATATTTACTGCTTGTGGAATAGACATACAATTTAGCCATCATGCATTTCAGGATTTTTCTGCCACATATTTAGTCTGATTATCTGAACATGTGATGATGGGATCATATGATAGGTGCTATATTAAGTGATGCATCATACAATTGTGTACCCTTTGGCACTAATTCCGGAATACTTGTTATTTGCTATTCTAATTTGACACTGTTTTCGGACATTTTAGGGCTTGTTTGGCATCATTTTTATTTCTTGTTTCCACTCGTAAAAGTAAAACACAAAAATCGAAACATCAAACATGTATGTTGCTATTTGTTCCCATTCTATTTTCCAAAGTCGTTTTTATTATTTTAAAATATGAAAGTAAGAATTTGCTATTTTATTATTTTCAAAAATAAGAAATCTATGTTTTTTTTGCTATCTTTGCTGACACCACTACGGCACTACCATTATCGTGGTCTTTGCCACCATCGCCACCTTCACTGCTGCTGCCACCATTGTTGCCTCTGTGATTGCTGCAGCTGTTACTACCTCGACCATTCCGTGCTGCCACCCTTGCCAACAAAGTTGTCTCTGTCACCTACGCCACACAACTGCTACGTCTTGCCACCAGCACCACTGTGCCATCACCGCCTTTGCCACACTGCCGGCACACCCTGCCACCAACACCACCATCATTGCCACCACCACTGTTGCTGTCGCTGCCATTGTTACTTTCTTGTTTTAAAAATAATTGACTATACCAAACGTGTTTATATTTTTAAATATTTAGAAAAAAAGGAACAGAATTTTTATTTTTCTATTTCTGAAAACAAACAAAATGAAGCAACGCCAAACAGCACATTAGTGTATGATTTCTTTTGACACTCATATATGAAAACTTAAACCTCACAATTGTTAAATTGTAAAAGGTTACATTCTTTTTGTATAAATGCTATCCTAGAATGCATCAATGTGATTCTTTAATACCCTCTGAAAGTTTTGGGTGATTTGGTTTTACGATGTTGTAGATCTGGTATTACTTTCATTGGTTTAGTTGTCTTGAACCTTGGGACTTCAGCATTAAATGAATAAGAGTAAGATAGTTGCTTAGCAGGAAGGAGCTGATAAACAAATCAAATACTTTTGTTCAGAATGATTAGTAAATCTGAAAATGGTTCTTTCAGCTAACCTGGTAACTGGTTATAATGTTAGATTTTCTTTTATCTTGTTGTTTCTGGCTCATATTTCTAAATCTAACCACTGTCAATTCTTCAAGGGAGGAAAAGGAATTACGGACCTGAAACCTGCTCTTCAGGTAATTCACAGTTGTGAGAAGTGATGGTTCATCTTCAGATTCTCTTGTCTAGCATGATAAATGTATACCTTTTTCATAGAGCATATTTGGTGAATCGTTGATTGAGAAGGAAGAATTTCTTCAAACATTTTCAAAAGATCGCCACTATATCAGGTATAGCTCTGTTGCTCTGCTTCATTCTGTAGCTTTCCTTTTACTTAGTGGTAATTTACTTTTCTTTCTTTGTTTTCTGCTGGATTTTTGTATCTCAGAAATATTGTGTCAGATGGAGCAGTCCTGCATTCTGATTCCTTGAGGAAAGATGATCAGGCATCTGACATACACTTGGATGCTGAGGGCTCTACCATTGAGGTGCTCTCTTGTGGCAATTATAACCTGATTATGATAGTTAATGCACTGAGATCTGTACTTATAATAACACTATATATTTCTAATTTTAAAGGTTAACCCATTTATAAAATCATCAATGTTTAGCTGTTCTGGAGATAATTTTTTGATTTTTGAAGCAGCATGAAGTTTTTTCAGTAACAGTGATATTCTGTAATTGACATGGTGGTGCTATAAGATGTGCTCCTATGTATGATATGGACCACAACTCAGAGAAATTTTATCAACATGCGTGCTGCCTCTTACATCATGAATATTGGACATTCTTCATTTTGGACTTTCTGAGCAACAAATCTTACTAAGAAATAAACTTGCAGTTGTTATGCTGTGATTTTTGTTAACTTAAGTTGCTCATCTGAATTTTATTGTGTGAGAAATTTATTTTTAGTTAATATCTAATTTTAAATTCTTAAGCATCTGACATGGATGATAATTCTTCTTCTTTCTTTTTTCACTAGGTCATTCGTATGGAACTGCACAACTTGCCTGTTGGTTTGCTTTATAGTCGTCTAGTACCTCTTGTGCTGCTTCTTGTTGAAGGTACTTTTTAAGCTTCTGCTTATCATCTGTTGAAATTATCTTTGTTATGCTTATTTGGTAAATCTTGTGAAGATTAATTAAAAGGTAATTTCCCTGGTTTAGGTGGCAGGCCAATTGATGTCACGGATCCAAGATGGGATATATTTCTTGTTGTGAAAAAGTTGCAGGATCCTTTGGGGGATGGTATTATCAACCTAGTAGGTTTTGCAACTGTTTATCGCTTCTACCATTATCCTGACAGTACTCGCTTACGAATTAGCCAGGTTTGCTCTCAAATCTTCTCATTGATAGTATTTTTGGCCTTCTGGAAAAACACTAGCGATGCTTTAAGACTTTGTGATGTTGAATCAGCAGGTCCATATGAGGTGGCCCATCAAGAAAACACAGACCCATCTAGTACTCTTTTAACTCAACAATGCCCATACAGAAATAGACTAGCATAAGCAATTTCTTTTCCTTATTTAGGAGAAACCTTCTCCATTTCGACATAATTGATTGAACTTGTGAAGGTTAGGGGTGCGTTTCATTTCTTTTGTGGGGGCTTATATTACAGACAAGATACTATGGGCAATTCTTTTCCCTCAAAGTTCCAGGCATATGATTTTACTTTTTCAGTCAATGCTTGCATGCCATATCAAAGGATCATTTTTTTTTTTTTTTTGAATGATCATCTGAATGGGGTTTGCATGGATTCTGAACATGTCAGCTAGTAACAATTGATTTTGCGAGGGAGCAAACCAACTTTGATCTTGCAAGTTCTTGATTTTATATATTTTAACTGTAGTTACTGGCTATATTCATTCATCAGTTCTCTCCTGATTCAGCGAAAAATAATCAAAGCAGGGAAAGCTGAAGTTTTTAGCAGTTTTACTAACTGTTTTTGTCTTGTTTCCAGATACTAGTATTGCCGCCTTGTCAGGGTCAAGGCCATGGCCGTTGTCTTCTAGAGGCTGTGAATTCTGTTGCAATATCTGAAAACATATATGATGTGACAGTTGAGGAGCCCTCTGACTACCTCCAGTATCTCCGGTCCTGTATTGACACCCTCCGCCTGCTTGTTTTTGAGCCCATAAAGCCAGCCATCAGTTCAGTTGTCTCTTACCTGAAGGAAGGCAACCTATCCAAGAGAGCTTGCAAGTTAAGGTTCGCTCCTCCAGCTAATGTGATGGAACTTGTGCGACAAAAGTTAAAGATCAACAAGAAGCAGTTCCGTAGGTGCTGGGAGGTCCTTATCTATCTAAACCTTGATACTGAGAACCGGAGGTGCGTGGAGAATTTTAGGGCCTGCATCTCTGATCGTGTGAAAGGTGATATCCTGGATAAGGATGCTGAGGCTAATGGAAAACGTCTGGTTGAGGTCCCTAATGATTATGACCATGACATGACTTTTGTCGTGTTCTGGTCGCAGGCCGGCGGGGAATCAGACAGTATAGATAGCAAGCTGGAGGGAGATCCAGCAACTCAAGAGGAGCAGTTAAGTCAGTTGATCGACAAGGAAATGGAAGATATTGCTGAGATTGCGCAGAAGGTTTCTTTGCTCCACAATTCCTAATGTGAGAGCTGGGGGCTGCTAGAATATTGTCTGCTCGTTTGAGGTTAAAGCGAGCAGTCAGAAGTGGGCCTGACATGATGGAGAGGATAGATTGTAAGTTATAGCTGCATCCCATATATCAGTTATGGGCTCTGCTTTGTTGTTAAACCTTTTAAGGAACCGGATGCATGTTATCATAAACTCGCTCAAGTGACCTTTCAATGAGTTTTGCTGTATTTTTTTGAATGGGTTAGCTCTGCTTTCTAATCAGTAAAATTAGCGACACCATCCTGTTTTTAGATGGTATGCCATCACTTGGTGCACCATGTTTAGATTGTCACATAAAGCTGTCTGGCCAAATGCTGTTGCGAGGACTGCAGATTAGCAGGCCAGGTTCGTGAATGCAACGTTACTGGATTAACAACAATGTTCAACGTGCCCTTTCACCAGTTGCACTTCTTGCACACATCCTATAGGCTATGGATGCCTTGAAATCCGAGTCTAATATGAGCGACTGTTTTAAGTATGATAGAAGGCGATTGCTGTACTGAAATGCTTCCACCCAAGAACTTTATTCATATTTGGAACGTTAACATTATCTTCAACTCCACCGGTTCGGTGCAGAGGGTGACGAGGTCTGAAATTGAGCAGTTGGTTGCATTGAGGATTGCAGCCTAGCGAGCGCTGTGTTTTGGGCACATCATTCATGTTCTCTTCTGCACGGTTTCTAGTGTTGATGTGGTGTGGGTTTGGCATATTTATCCCGTTTGGCCTCTATGATTGTATGATCTGATGTGTAATCTTTGGACCTTGATCCCTATATGGACTTGATCTGATATATAAACTTTGGATCTTGTGCTAGTGCATGACCATCTGCTCTATGAACATAGCCGGCCATGTTTACGTGGTTTCGTGGTTGCAAATTTGTAATCTCCAATCGTAGGAGAAGGCAGTACATGGGCGCCCGGCTCAGGCCTATCGAGCCAGGGTCCAAATGAACTGTGTCTGGCACGGTCCGTCTATCTTGGATCCTGATCTGATACAGCCTTAGATCCAGAGGTTGATGGGCCATATTAGGTAGGGCCGATGGCCCGTCAGGCCATGACTTTGACGGATGGCACGCAGATTTGATGGGCGGTTTATTTTTTTTTATAAAAAAAATAGTCCAAACGGACCGTACCAGGGATGGTCCGTTTAAGACTATTGCAGGTTAGGCACGGTTCATAACTGCTAATTCAATTTTTTTTTTTTTTTTTTTTGGATTAGATAACGGCCAGTTTTTAATTTTTTATCATTTTAATCCTCCTAACAGCCACAAAATGGTTAGTTTTAGGGATAATTTGAAAAAATAAAAATATTAACATTCCACAATCTATATTATTTATTTTTCTTGATCCAAGAGTCCTTAATTTTTTTTCTTTCTCTCTCTCTTTATATATACATATATAGTAAGGTATGATTGGTAAATGAGCAGTATGAATTTAGAACAAATATTATTTTTATATTAAAAAAAATAGAAAAGTCTCTCTAAATTAGTATCGACCTCTATGTTTAGGCACCCCAACATACGCATATAAATCATTGTACGGATTCCGTACCAGTTGTTATGCCCTAACTAGCCATTAGGCATTCTTAAAATGTTCAGAAAGGGCTCCAACGGTCAATAACGAGTAAATCTGCTCACATGTTATTTATAAATTTGCTTATGAGTTTGATGAATTCTTCCATTGCTTAAATTATATGTTAAGGAAAGAAACTTATATGTTATTAGATCTGCCTAACATCTTGAAAGAGGTCGAGTATAGTTACAAATGAATTAAGTTGAGTTCAATATGCGACTAACTTATCGTAGCTAATTCTTTCGAGACCATCAAAATTTTTTATAATCAAACAGATAAATTTAAAAGATTTATTGGTTGGCAAAAAATCATCGGGGTTAAAACTAACTAAAGTTGTTAAAATTCTGAGATTGTGCATAGCTATTAGTTGATTGAGGCTCAATAAACCATGCAAATAAATTTTTTGTAGGGGTGGGCAAGGAGAGGCATCCTCGTAATTGAATTAAAGTATGCTTCAGAGCTTTCTTTTTATTTCACAAAACCCAAAACTAGACTGGATAAAAATATTAAACACAAAGCCTTATGTGATGGTGAAATCGATCCGACCATAATAAAGATACACTAAATTATCAACAGACTGTCTGAATGCTTTATCCTCTTGTTAAAGTAGAAAAATTAAATATAGACTCAACAAAGTTCAATTATATTGTTTGACCTGCTCTCGATTTGATGATATCAACCACCAGAGAAACATATACATCAATAATGTAATTAGGTCATATAACGAGGGCATAAAGGTGATGGGTTTCGATGATGCAGCGGAAAGATTAGGTATTTACAATTTTCATTCAAAACATCCGATGCACCGGAAACCCCAATGTCCAGCAATCCTTGACTATAATAATCAAAGTACAATAAATATAAATTAGGATAAGAATACCTATAGCGCTAATCCCAATTTTCACAAGGCATCCAAGTGTCCATCCTCCAATGGTGATCCACACAGAAACTGAACCAAAGATAGCGCTCCTTCTTCACCTTGCTTCAAGAGTTCTAGCACTAGAACTCGACTAGTCTCATACCGGTCAGGTTTCTTTAAGAAACTGACTCCACCCTCTCAGAACCTCCTCTGAACTTCTGATCCTTCTTCTTTAGGACCCTCACAACCCTTGTTAGGATCAGATAAGGCTTTGTTTTAAATCCCAAAGCCTTGTCCTAAAGCTAAGATATGTTGTAAGAAAGACAAGAGAGCAACGGAGACAAAATTGGAAATCTTTTTTGAATTGCCTCGGATACCCAGTGCCCCGGCCAATTTATAGCCACTAGAGGGACACCAAAAGAGAGGGATGTGCCTCATCCAAGAGGCCTATCTGATCTGATTATCAGAGATAAGAGTTCCTTCAAACAGAAGGACTCTTATCAATGATACGTTGATCAGCACCCTGCTCTGCGCGTGCGACCAGAGAAGGGATGTTTTCACATTCCTTCTCAAATCAAAAAAATCCTCAAAAATTCACGTGGATAGAGGATTCAATCTTGATTCCAGAACATATAATGAGTGGATAAAAATTCCCACAAATGGATGTGTTCTCATGTCTTTTCACATGAAGTCTAATCACCACGCATGTAGGCATGAGGAAGAACTTATGGCATCCGTTTGGCATCCAAATAAGTTTAAAAAAAATTCAAATGAAATTATCAAAAATAGCTTGTCAAATGTGAAATGTTATCACCAAAAATTATTCTATTTTAAAAGCATTTGATGAGAAGGACTCTCCAAATCTCAGAGAGACGCGATACTTCTGCGCGCACGTGCGAGACTTCCTTCTTTTTTCTAATTTTTCTCCATCCCAAAAATTTCAGAAAAAATATATCTCATGCTTGGAGATATGCATCAGAAGATGGAGGATGATATGGGCTGCCACATGCATCTTAATCCTATGCTAGAAGGACTCTTTTCTTCTGCCCACGCCAACACTTGTATGCAGAATCTGTTTTACGCCAAGAGTCCTTCACAACTTAGACTCTTCATAATTGGTGCTAAAATGGGATGTGGTGCCCCAATTTGGGCTGCTTCCAGGTGGCATGATTTGACCCAAATATCCACTAAATTGGGCTAGCTAATTAGCAAGGGATGAGACCAAATTGACCTCCAAAGGAGCAAGGGTTCCACACGTGCTAGCATGCTTATTGGAGCCCTGATTGAATCCAAAATTCCAATCAACCTTTTTCAAAAGGATCCTTGGTCAATTTTTATATGTTTGTGATTTATTGGGTTCCACATCTAGCTGGCAGTAGGTCCGGATGTAAGTTGACCAAATTTGATTAGATTTTAATCTAATCGATTTAGGTCCAATCGAGCTAACCCGAGTTCAACAATTATAATCTTTTTCTAATTGACGATCGAATTAAACTCTTTAATTCGATTAAAAATCTACAAGTCAAGATTGACGTCTAGCAATGTATCATGATTATCCAGAAAATATAAAATTTTAATGAAAATATCAAATATACCCTTCAGTGACAAGTTACCATACAATTCAATCCTTCGATCATCCCCACTCTTTGAACATGTTCATGAGTATGGAATCATGTCAAACTCAAACACATATTCATATTGATTTTCAATTAATCAATGATAACTCCAATGAAGAAGTATTAAAAACTCTTTCTAATCTCCTTTCTGCTTTTGGCCAAAAGACTTTTTCCAAGTCATCTAGGATTGAGAATACACAGGATGCGATCTTCTCTTATTAGGAGTGATCGATTCCATGTTGACCTACTCACAACCTCCATATACACTCCACCATATCTAGAACACCCCGTACATGTCTTAATGCCATGCCTGGATATGAATCAAAATATGGATTCATGTGCACAAGATTCTATGGTGGTCTCAGGTCCAAGGATCACTTGCACAACTCTCACTTAGAGAACCATCTTTGACATGTAAGTAAGGCTTCCATAAGATGTTCTCTTTCATCGAATTAATTCAGTGGACTCATTTTTCAAATGAGCACCCACATCTTTGTATTAGTATCCCATACAAGTGGCTAGTGAGATCTGTCATCTTCTCTATCGAGCATATATAGGATGTGTCAGTCTATCCGAAATATTGATCTCTGACTCAATGCTCCTACAATTAAAAATATTTAAGATTAGAATTTTAGGATTTTAAGTCTCATTAGCATAACCTATTCATGTCTCCTAAAATCATTGCCCTAATCTTTGGGGTTCATTATAATCTTAGACATAATAAGATGCAGCTAATATGATGAATCAATACCTCAAATAATAAATATCATTTCATGAGTTCGAAAACTATAAAAAAAAGTTTCATCACAATACACTTGCGATTAGCTTATAGGGCACTCTTCTTTCAATCTCCCACTTGCACTAAAGTCAATCGCCTTTATATCTCATACAATCAAGATGGTGATTATATAGCTACTTTAGTATGGCCTTAGTGAATGGATCTGTTATATTATTTTTTCTGTCTACTCATTCAAGGACAACATCTTGTCTCTAACGAGATGGAAGCGTCTGAGGATGTGCTTGGATCTATAATGAGACCTAGGTTCCTTTGCTTGAATAATGATCCCAGTGTTATCACGATAGAGTGACACTAGTCCTTCATTCTTAGAAATGACTCCTAAATCTATGATGAATTTCTTCATCCAGACAGCTTCCTTAATGGCTTCACTAGCAGCGATATACTCTGCCTCAGTAATTGAGTCAGATACTATCTGCTGCTTGGAGCTCTTCCAACTCACTGCCCCATCATTTAGGGTAAACACATACCCTGATATCAACTTGCTATCATCCGCTTTCCAATGATCCTCTCTTGGATCAGCTTGAAATCTGATAGCTATGCCCAAAATATAAGCTACATCAGGCCTGGTACACAGCATGGCATACATAATTGATTCCATAGCCAAAGCATAAGGGATTTCATGCATCCTCTTTCTCTCCTCTAATATCTTAGGATACATTTTTTTGGAGAGACATATACCATGACTTGCAGGCAAGTAATCTCTCTTACTAGCCTCCATATTAAACCTCTTTAATATGAGATCTATGTACCATGACTGGGATAAGCCTAATATCCTTTTAGATCTATCTCTATACATCTTTATACCCAGTACATAGGATGCTTCACCTAAGTCTTTCATGAAAAACTTATTCGATAGCCAAGTCTTGATCGATTGTAATTATTGAGATATCATTCTCAATGAGCAGTATGCCATCGACATACAAAATCAAGAAGAGAACAATACTCACTTGTCTTCTTATACACACATGGTTCATTCTTATTTTTGATAAAGCCAAACTCTTTGACTGTCATATCAAATCGGATGTTCCAGCTCCTCAAAGCCTGCTTTAATCTATAGATGGATCTCTTTAGCTTGTATACTTGATTTGCCCTCCTACTTGAGACAAATCTCTCTGACTGAGTCATATAGACTTCTTCCTCTAGATTACCATTGAGGAATGCAGTCTTGACATCCATCTGCCAGATCTCATAATCGTAGTATGCTGCTATAGCAAGCAAAATTCGGATGAACTTGAGTATAGCCATTGGTGAGAAGGTTTCATCATAGTCAATTCTTTAGCTTTGACTGAAATCTTTCATCACCAACCTAGCTTTGTAGATTTTTACTTGGCCATCTGCTTCGATTTTCTTCTTGAAGATCCACTTGCACCCTGTTAGGATCATACCATACCCTTAGGTGCATCAACCAAGGTCTGTACTTGATTGATATACATCGAGTCCATCTCAGATTTCATGACTTTCAGCCATCTATCTGAGTCTCTACTCATGACAGCTTTCGAATAGGTCAGTGGATCATCATCCTGAATGATGTTGATCATATTATCATCAAATCTCAGAGGTGCATGATACACTCTATCTGACTTTCGGAGAGGAGGTGTGTATTATGAATGTACCTCATCTTTAGATACTTCTGATTGAGGATCTTCTTGTGGTCCAACCACTGATATTTCTGGATCGATTTATAGATCATGAATTTCAGTAAGTTCAATATTCCTCCCACTGTCTCCTTCTTGGATGAGTTTATTTTTTTAAAAAAATGGCGTGCCTACTAACAAACACCTTTTGTTCAGTAGGTGGTAGAAGTAGTATCCATTAATTTTTTTAGGATATCCTACAAACCTACATTTATTTGATCTAGCACTAAGCTTATATTCAAAAATATTTCTGACATAAGCAGGACAGTCCCAAGTTTTAAGATGTTTAAGATTAGACTTCCTTCCCTTCCATATCTCATATGGTGTGCTTGTAACAGACTTTGAAAGCACCCTGTTTAATATGTATGTGGCAGTCTCTAGGGCATTATCTCTAGAAAGATATTGAAAGATCAGTGAAGCACATTATGGATTGCACTATATCCATCAAAGTACGATTTCTCTTTCTTGCTACACCATTTAATTGGGGTGTATAAGGAGGGATCCATTCAGAAAAAATATCTTTACTTTTAAGATGATCAAGAAATTTACTGGATAAATATTCTCTTCCTCGATCAGATCGAAGAACCTCTATCTTTTTTAGTTTGTTTCTCGATCATACATTGATATTCTTTGAACTTATCAAAAGCTTCGAATTTATATTTTATAAGATACACATATCCAAACCTTGATAAATCTTCCGTAAAAGTGATAAAATTGGAGTATCCTCCTTTGGCCTGAGTTATCATTGATCCACATACATCAGTATGTACTAGAGCTAACAACTCATTCGTCTTCTCTCCATATCCAAAAAATAGAGTCTTGGTCTTCTTACCCATGAGACAAGATTTATAAATTCCTAATGATTCATAATCATATGAGTCAAAGAATTCTTCTTTGTATAATTTGTTAATTCTTGACTCACTAATATGACTAAGGCAACAATGCCAGAGATATGTGACATTCACATCTTCTCTCTTTCTTTTTATATTTTTTTCAATATGAAAAATATTTTCATTGAGTGCATGAATTAAAAGATTGTTATCAATATAACTACTGCCATAATATTCATTAGAAAAGAATATGGAGCATCTATTTTTCATTAGCCTTATTTTATAACCTTGTTTTTACAACAATGGTGTAGAAATAATGTTTCTAATGATCTTTGACATGTAATAACAGTTTTTTAATTCTAAAGTTTTGCCTGAAGACAAATCAAGCATACAGGTTTCTACAACCTCTGCGCTAATGGACTCTCCACTTGCGTCATAGAGCTCGAGGTCACCTCTTTTCAGACCTTTGATATTCTGTAGTGACCGTAATGAATTATAAATATACAATCTACAGATGGTATCTAATACCCAGATATCAGAGTTTGAACCACTCAATGAAAAATAGATCTGTATCATATACACACCTTTTGATGCTACACATGCATCCTGCTTCAATCTTGCAAGATTATTCTTGCAATTATACTTCCAATGTCTAAACTTGCCACAAAATAAATAGCTAATATCCATATGGACATCTTTTGCCTTTTCATTATTACTGACCATCCCAAGATCAGGAATATCCAGAACATCGGAGTTCTTCTCTGATACGAACCTTATTTGCAAGTTCCTCAATCAATCCACAGAGTTGGATCAGTCAATATATTTTATTTATGGTGTTATGCAGTGAAAATAAAGAAGCCATAATGCAGACTTAAATTTGTATAAATAAAGAATAATAGTATAAGCAGATCACTCATGTTTGACATGCATAACTAGATGAAGACTTTTAAACTAGTTATGTGTCCCACTATTTTATTGGATACCATAGCCCGCTCTTATGGTAAACGAGAAATCTTAATCTGATTTCTTAATGGGGTTGAGATCCTAATCTCTCAATGAAGTCTTGTAGATATCATAACAAACCTCAATGAGTTCAAAGATAGAAAAATCTATCCAATTGTATCTCATATAACTCTCAGCATAATCTGCCTCTAAAAATACTCATAGCTTTATGGATATCACAACAATCTATAGTATTTTTAGTTAAGTCAGACTTTTCATTTCTATATAGTCATATCTAAAAAATACTGTCCTTATGGATATCACAACAAAGCAATATATCCAAATATGCCGTAAAGTATATAATATACACCAAGACAAACCCACATCAATCTCCATAGCAAGTCATGTGGATATCACAACAAACCTACTATAGTTTTTGACAGGATATTGACTAGGCATGAAGGAAGGCATATATAGTATTTTAAATACTGAGCTACCTTTATTCAAGATTCGAACTAATCCAATTGATCAAAAAAGTGTTAAGATTGGTGGGGGTCTCCCGTTGCTTTTCTTAGACACCAATAAAATTGGCCAGGCCAGCAACGAAATCAATTAAATAATCATCGTACTTGAAACACTCCTTAGACACCAATTGATTAATCGATTTAAGAAATAGATTAGCTACTGATTCATAATACTATGACTTAATATAATTTTTATGAGAACTTTAATGGTCTCAAGCACATCCTAATTCAATCATAATGATGTACTATTATAGTTATATCTTAATAATCATAACAACTAATCATGACATCTATTCATATCTCTAAGATATGAAATCATAATCATTCAATATAATTATAACTAAGCATCTCAAGTATATCACATATACATTAAGTTCTAATAACATGCATGAATACAAAATATTCTTTTAGCGGTTCTTCTTTTTAGAACATCACAATGGCACCCCTACGCGTCATAAGAGTACCCTATTGAATAGAAAAAGATGGTCTTTGAACTCTACTTACTCTTATGATCAGACGGTCTGGTGATGAATCCAATTAGAGTACTAAGCTACTAAAAAAAATTTTATATATGCATCATGTATTTTATATTTAAAAATATATCTTTAAGACATGCGAGGATTTGGATGTTCAATCGGATTCAATCTTTGACCTGACTTGAACCAAACCAAAAACTCATATTTGATCACAATCAAGACAACATTCTAATCTTTGATTATATAGATCAAGATAGGCTTTGATACTACTGATGGATTTCGATGGTACAGTGAAAGGATTAGGTGTTTAAAATTTTTATTCAAAATACTCGATACACCAAAAACCCCAATGCCCAAAAATCCTTGACTATAATAATCAAAGTACAATAAATATAAATTAGGATAAGAAGAATATCTGTAGCACTAATCTCAATTTTCATAAGACGTCCAAGTGTCCAACCTCCAATGGTGATTCACACGGAAACTAAACCAAGAACAGTGCTCCTTCTTTACCTTGCTTCAAGAGTTCTAGCCACTAAAACTCGACTAGCCTTATACCAGTCAAGTTTCTCCAAGAAAATGACTCCACCCTCTCAGAACCTCCTCTGAACTTCTGATCCTTCTTCTTTAGGATCCTCACAACTCTTGTTAGGACCAGATAAGGCTTTGTCTTAAATCCCAAAGCCTTGTCCTAAAGCTAAGATAGGTTGTAAGAAAGAAACAAGAGCAACGGAGACAAAATTGAAAACTCTTTTTGAATTGCCTCAGACACCCAGTACTCCGATCAATTTATAGCCACTAGAGGGACACCAAAAGAGAGGGATGCGCCTCATCTAAGAGGCCTATCTAATATAATTATCAGAGATAAAAGTTTCTTCAAATAGAAGGACTCTTATCAATGATACTTCGATCAGCACCCTGCTCTGCGTGCACGATTAGAGAAGGGATGTTTTTACATCCCTTCTCAAATCAGAAAAATCCTCAAAAATCTATGTGGATAGAGGATTCAATCCTAATTCTAGAATATGTAATGAGTGGATAAAAATTCTCACAAATAGATGTGTTCTCACATTCTTTCATGCAAAGTCTGATCACCATGCGTGCAGATGTGAGGAGGAACTTATGGCGTCCGTTTGGTATCTAGATAAGTCTGAAAAAATTCTAAATGGAATATCAAAAATAGCTTGTCAAATGTGAAATATTATCTCAAATTAGAAAAATCCTCAAAAATCCACATGGATAGAGGATTCAATCCTAATTTCAGAACATATAATGAGTGGATAAAAATTTTCACAAATGGATGTGTTCTCACATCCTTTCATGCAAAGTCTGATCATCATGCATGCAGGCATGAGGAGGAACTTATGGCAACCTTTTGGCATCTAGATAAGTCTGAAAAAATTTCAAATAGAATATCAAAAATAGCTTGTCAAACGTGGAATGTTATCACCAAAAATAGTTCCATTTTGAAAGTATTTGATGAGGAGGACTCTCCAAATCTCGAAGAGACGCGATGCTTCTGTACGCGCGCAAGACTTCCTTTTTTTAATTTTTTTTTACTCCAAAAATTTTAGAAAAAATATATCTCATGCTTTGAGATGTGCATCAGAGGATGAAGGGTTATATGAGTTGCCACACATATCTTAATCTCATGTCAGAAGGACTCTTTTCTTCTGCCCACGCCAACACTTGTACGCAAAATCTATTTTGCGTCAAGAGTCCTTCACAACTTGGACTCTTCATAATTGACGTTAAAATGGGATGTGGTGCCCCAATTTGGGTTGCTTTTAGGTGGCATGACCTGATCCAAATACCCACTAAATTGGGCTAGCTAATTAGCAAGGGATGAGACCAAATTGACCTCCAAAGGAGCAAGGGTTCCACACGTGCTAGCATGCTTACCGGAGCCCTGATTGAATCCAAAATTCCGATTAACCTTTTTCAAAAGGGTCCTTGGCCAATTTTTATATGTGTGTAATCCATTGGGTTCCACATCTAGCTGGCAGTAGGTCCAGATGCAAGTTGACCAAATTTAATTAGATTTCAATCTAATCGATTTAGGTCCAATCGACCTAATCTGAGTTCAACAATTATAATCCTTTCTACTTGACGATCGAATTAAACTCTTTAATTCGATCAAAAACCTACAAGTTAAGATTAACGTCTAGTAACGTATCATGACTACCCCGAAGATGTAGAATTTTGATGAAAATATCAAATATATCATTCAGTGGCAAGTTACCATATACTTCAATCCTTCGATCATCCCTACTCTCTGAATATGTTCATGAGTATGGAATCATGTCAAACTCAAACACATATTCATATCGATTCTTAATTAACCAATGATGACTCCAATAAAGAAGTATTAGAAACTCTTTCTAATCTCCTTTCTGCTTTTGGCCAAAAGACTTTTTCCAAGTCATCTAGGATTGAGAATACACAGGATGCGATCTCCTCTTACTAGGAGTGATCGATTCCATGTTGATCTACTCACAACCTCCATATACACTGTACCATATCCAAAATACTCCGTACATGTCTTAATGCCATGTCTGGATATGAACCAAAATATGGGTTCATATGCACAAGATTCTATGATGGTCTCAGGTCTAAGGATTACTTGTACAACTCTTCCTTAGAAAACTATTTTTGACATACAAGTAAGGCTTCCATAAGATGTTCTCTTTCATCGAGTCAATTCAGTGGATTCATTTTTCAAATGAGTACCCACATCCTTGTATTAGTGTCCTACACAAGTGGCTAGTGAGATCTGCCACCTTCTCTATCGAGCATACATAGGATGTGTCAGTCTATCTAAAACATTGATCTCCGACTCAATGCTCCTACGATCAGAAATATTTAAGATTAGGATTTTAGGATTTTAGGTCTCACTAGCATGACCCATTCATGTCTCCTAAAACCATTGCCTTAATCTTTGGGGTTCATCATAATCTTAGACATAATAAGATGCAGCTAATATGATGAATCAATACCTCAAATAATAAATATCATTTTATGAGTTGAAAAATTATAAAAAAAAGTTCCATCGTAACATACTTGCGATTGACTTATAAGACACTTTTCTTTCAAAAGGGTTACTTACTTTTATCAGTAGCAGTGATATCAAACCATCAACCTGATTTTCGACAGCTATAGATCTGATTAAAACTTGCAAAACTAAAATATACAGGCAGATTTGTGTAGAAATTACAAGTGCATAGATGCACGCAATGACCAGAAGATTGAAATAAATGGATTCTTTCTTTTTTTTTGAGTCTCAATACAATTAGTAATAAGAAATGCACAAGAAGATGACGGAGCTATGTTTGGACCAGGCTTGGACCGTGCCGTGCCAGACCAAGCCCTTATGGGCCGTGTGAGATCCAGACCGCGGGCCGTAAATTCTCAACCTAGTTCGATCCATTTTAATGGGCCATACCAAATACGTTTTGTTACTGTAGCGGTCGCGTCGTGGCAGACATGGCCTGATTTGTGCCAGGCCGGGCACGGCCGTTGCCCATGCCGCACCAACGCTCAATGGTTTTAACGTAAATCTTACAAACTTTCCGGTCCCGTGATGTGGCATTTCTTTCTTTGTTAGCATGGAGCCATGGGCCATGGAGGTGGCGCGGAGATAAATTACAATGTACAGCGACATTCAAAGCATTTGGACGGCTCTGATTACATATTCTTAATAGTGTTTCGCGACGGTCTAAATATTCCGCTCCGTTGCCCGGCTGCTATTCCTCGTCTCACTCTCTCTCTTTGGTCCTCGTTTGTTGGGAGAACAAAGCGATTAAGCGAATCCCTTTTGTCTTCTCGGATCTAGGGTTTGGTTGCTCCGATCATGTACAGAGCTTTCGGCTCCCACCTCAGGGCTCTCAAGGTCGGTGCCCGCAAAAACTAGTTGTTCATTTCTCGTATCGTTTACTGTTTATCAAGAGCATTGATCTATCATGATCTTCTATTTTGTTAAAATTTCGAAAGTTCTGATCTTGATTTTATTGGATCTCCACAGCGTTGGGTTCGTCTTGATGATTTGGGATTGTTTTCTTTCTTTCTCTTTTTTTTTTTCTTTTTGCTTTTTGAAGTCTACATGTAGATCTCGATTATATTAATGAGGAGTAGCTTAGGAAACCCTGATTGATGCTTTGATAGTTTGATCTTGTTTGTATAATGGATTTTTCTTTTTATTTTTTTGTGATTTTAGTAGGCTGTGATGAGGAAAAAAGAAGAGTAATCTGCAAACAGGGTTTTGTTTTTTCTTATGAAAAATATTTCTGCTGGCCATCTTTTAGTTTCTTTTTTTTTTTTTTTTGCTGTGTGTTTGAGAGCATGGCAGCTAAAAATAGATAAGTGGCCACATGTATGATCAATTTTTTCCACAAAACCTGCTGTATTTGAAAGTGGTATGCCCTAGATGTCACCAGTGTGGTTCTCGTGCAGGAGGGTAGAGAGTTATTATTACTTTATGATGACTGGAATTTGGTGGGTGAGTTAACCTTTCGATGAGTTGTAACTCATTTTTACTCTCTCTCTCTGTGTGATGTGACGAGCATGTTGTAGGGAATATAATTGATCAAAGTTTCGTAGAAAAAAGACATTAGCACTTATATTAAGGTGCATCAGCTAAAGCTTAGGAGTCAAATAAGTGGATGATACATTGACCTGAGTTAATTGAGATGGTGTGGAATAGGAATCAGGGGAGTCGTGTGAGATGAATGAATGTTAGGGGCTTGAATTTTGTCATTTTTTTCTGGGCGGGGTCATAAGAGGAGGGATGACTATGAATCTTATGTTCTGTCTGTAGGAAGGTATAATTATGTGAAAAAGCTTTGTTGATTGACAATTTTTCTCTCAGTAGGAACAAATTGCTAAAAAGAAGGAAAAGAAAAAAAAAGCTGATCCAAAGTAATGGTGGGAGTTAAATGTATTTGTAGTTATTGGAAATTAAGGCCTGATAATCTCATTACACTTAATAGTCTGATTGGACAAAGGTTTTGATGAAAGGAAGTGAAACCCTGAAGGCTTAGACAGAAGTAGCAGATTTTTTTGAGAAAGCTATATTTGTTGCTGTTACCTTCAATAAGAATTAACTGCTGACTATAGTTGACCCTAAAGACATGAGATCTAGAGAGATGGTGATGTTTATTAGTCATAAACACCATATCTGTCATTATTTTGAAATTTGAAATTGATATTATATGAAATTGCTGGGCAATTCATATTGGAGCATGGCATGAATATGCGTTGATTTCATTGTTGATAAAAAAAAAATGTAAAAATAGAAGTTGGAGGTAGAGTTTTTAAATTTGAAGGGAAATCTATTAACTCTGAGCATTGAGTGACATAGCAATCATCTTATGTTTGATAAAAATAAAGTAAAAATATCGAGTTTATGTATGGCTCAGAAGTGCCGATGCATTTGATTTATAGGAATAACAGGTTAAGATTTACTTTCTCTACCCTATATGTTAGATACATCAGATACATGCATCTATAATAAATATTTCCAGTATAAAGTCCCACTTTATCTGCACGATCTATTATCTGATTGCTCAGCATACACACGCATGCACATACACACACATACGCACATACATACATATATACAAATATAAATGCATACATACATACTTATGCACCACTGGGAAGGTCATTTTTACATCACTTGAATCATTTATGGCTTTAGAAGAGCTTTTTTTCCTGAATGGGCCTATACTCCTTGTTGCTTTACCATTTGCAATTTTTGTTTGGGAGCATAACTTGCACACGGAGATGCTTTACTATCTAGGGAGTGATGTAGGTATTGTAAGCAATTTATGTTGACAGTGTTTAGTTATCAATATGTGATGATCTCTTGAGGTAGATCCTGGTCATCTTCATTCTTTACTTATAAAATGATCTAGTTTATGCGGGATATGACATTGTGTTGAGTTAAATTGTGTTGAATTTTGGAAGATTTTGGAAAAGGCAGCGCAAATAATTCTTGGTCTGCTTAAATGTCTTGTTTTCTTCTCAAGGAAAGTACTCGAACTATATATTTATACCAATTATTATTAGAGCATGCTTTTGAAGACCATAGTGAAAGCAGTTAAGTGGCGGTACTTTAGCTACTTCTTGTACTTGATATGATGAATCTTACAGACATCCTGATATCTTCCATTTATTCTCAGCGCCATGTCAGTGGTACTGGAGGTATTGGTGCTACCACTAGATCTGCAAGTACAAGTGTTGCAAAAAGGTCTTCTGGTGGATTTTTTAGCTGGCTTACTGGGGAGCGGTCCAATCAACTTCCCCCTCTAGATTTTCCACTTCCGGGTGTTACACTTTCTCCTCCTTTGCCTGATTATGTAGAGCCTGGAAAAACAAAGATCACAACTCTTCCAAATGGTGTCAAAATTGCATCTGAATCATCACCAGTATGTTTTTCACATGTTTTATTTTAATAAATGGTAGTTTAACCTGCCTATAGGTTATAAACGTGATAAGCTTGTTTTTCTTGAATTGTCAGAACCCAGCTGCATCGATAGGACTATATGTTGATTGTGGTTCTGTATATGAAACACCTGTTTCATCTGGGGCCACACATCTCCTGGAGCGGATGGCCTTCAAAAGTACAACAAACAGGAGCCATTTGCGTATTGTCCGTGAAGTAGAAGCAATTGGAGGCAATGTTACGGCATCAGCTTCTCGTGAACAGATGGGTTATACTTTTGATGCTCTGAAAACATACACGCCTGAGATGGTTGAGGTGCTTATTGATTGTGTTAGGAATGCTGTTTTCCTTGAGTGGGAGGTCAATGAACAGGTATTCCACCTTGCCTTCTGTTTGCCGATTTTGATTAATTACAGGTATTGACCCACTCTTTTCTTGTCAACTACAGCTGCAGAAAGTAAAAGCAGAGATAGGAGAAATTTCTAACAATCCCCAGGGTTTGCTCCTTGAGGCTATTCATTCTGCTGGCTACTCTGGTGCATTGGCAAATCCTCTGATGGCTACTGAATCTGCAATAAACAGATTGGATGTTAATATTTTAGAGGACTTTGTTAAGGTAAGATTAAGATCAAGTAACTCATATCCTATAGGATAAGCTACAGTTGTGCTTTTCTGCTTTAACGTTTTTGTTTGTTTTGAGAATATTAGGAGAATTATACAGCTCCTAGAATTGTTCTTGCGGCATCAGGTGTGGAACATGAGGAGTTGGTATCAGTTGCTGAACCACTCTTATCTGACCTTCCAAAGATGTCCCGGCCCGAAGAGCCAAAATCTGTTTATGTTGGAGGAGACTATCGATGTCAAGCTGCTTCTGCAGTATGTTTTAAGAGTTTCCAACTTGTTTCACTTGACAATTTATTTATGTGTTTCTCTTTTGGATTATAAGTCTTATCTCTTTTATGCTGTGCTTGTTTTTATTTTTGCGGACAGCAAACACATGTTGCTCTTGCTTTTGAAGTTCCTGGTGGCTGGCATCAAGAGAAGGAAGCCATGACGCTGACAGTACTTCAGGTCTTCTTGAAGTGATCCATAAAATTCTGAATTGGTGCAATTGTCCATTTTGCTGGTTCTTTTATATTTTTAGTTTTTCATCAAATATGTTCCAGATGCTAGGCCATACACTTATTTTTCTGTGTTGTTAGACATTATGTAGACTAATGCCATGTCGATTCCATGTTGTTGCAGATGCTCATGGGTGGAGGTGGCTCTTTCTCTGCTGGAGGTCCTGGGAAAGGGATGTATTCTCGGCTTTGTAAGTTCTGAATAGCCATGTTTTCTTGCTTGCCTGCGAACTTAGCTGTCAGAATTCTGTTCTCTGTTTTTGTTTTTCATTTTTTGAAAGTAATATTATACTGGGGTACTCTTGAAGCATTAAAGGTGTCACTGCTATCTATGTACTTTTGTAATTCATGTATCTTTTAACTTTAAACTGGTGCATTTTTTTACAGATCTTCGTGTCTTAAACGAGTTCCAACAAATCCAGTCGTTCTCTGCTTTCAACAGTGTTTACAATAATACTGGAATTTTTGGAATTCATGCAACCACAGTAAGCCACTCTTTTACTATGCATATAGATATATTATTAATAATTTGTTATTTGTTTGTTGGTCTTCTTGTCATACTTATTTAAAATCTGAATTTCTTTGTCCGTACTGGCCTTTGGGGTTCATTTAGTCATCAAGCTTTCTTTGTAGTCATCTTCTTAGGTTACTGTTTCTTTGTAGTTTTATGTTGCAGCCCTAGGGCTGGGACTTCTCAATTGTGGGTCTAGAGCCTTCCATGAAGATTACATTGATCTCAATTCTCAAGTGAGATACTGAGCGGTGTCATGGATTTTCTGTGGGCAGTAAACCAAAATTTATCTACTGGACTGCTGTATTAAGAGTTTTATATAGTTTCACGGTATGCTAATGATGAAAAGATGATTTAATGCCGCCATCTGGAATTTTTAACGAGCACCAATTTCAAGTTAACATGCAATGGTCACAATCTTATCTCTCAAATATGAAGTATGTATTCATAAGGAGGGCAGAGAATGCAAAGAAAAACAATAAAGTATGTGATCTAACTATGAGATGACATTATAACAATGGATTAGCAAGGATTCTCAACAAGCTACACAAGAAGTCCGCAAGCACAATAAAATAAGACATCAAGAGTCCGCAAAAGGGGTTCCTTGTAAGCATATGTTGCCCAGGGAGCGGAGAGAGAGAGGCAGTGTTCCACCTTTCTTTTTCCTTCTTTTAGCTTGTCCAGGTTACCTTTTGCGGCAATTGATACAGATTGGTTTCATGTCACATGGGAGAATTTGGTTGTTTCAAATAAAACATTAGATGTCTTTTTTCATAAAAGTTTTCCATGTCAATATTCATTGCTTAAATTTTAGGCAAGTGCAAATTACAAAACTGAATAATATTTTACTAATTCTAAGCTCTTTTTTTGTGTGTGTGTGTTTAGTGATACCTTTTTGTTTTCATCTTGGTTGAATTAAAGATTATCTCTTGTCTCCTACTAAATTTTGCGGGAACTCTGAGTATTATTTGTCCATTGCATGTCTAGTGGTCTCACATGAAATAATGTGGAAGAAGAGTCCTGACACAGAAATTCATATGGTTATAAAATGGGAATGAAAAATCTTATGTGGATAAATATCTCAGATAATATCTTTCTTGACAAAATTGAGAAATGCATGGGGTATTGTGAATTAAGGCATGGGAAGTGGAAGAGCTTAACTCTGATTGAGAAAGTAGGAGTTGTTTGAAATAATCCCATCAATCTCTTCCCATTCCATCAAAAGATCTATCTCCAATCAGATAAAAACACAACTGTTCTTACTCTTATGTAGGGGTGTAAGTTTGGTTCGGTTTTTTCGGTTATCGAACCGAATCGAACAAGGCAAATCGGTGTGGTTTTTTTGATATTTGGTGCGGTGCAGTTTTGGAATTTAAGAAATTTTGGTTTTCGGTTCAGTTTGATTTGAAATCGATGAAAAATCGAAAAAACCAAACTGCTTTGATTTGTCTAATCTTTTTCCTATTTCTTAATATTCATTTTGGCCGCCTCTTTTCCAACCCCGATCCCTCAGACCCTCTTGCTCTCGCCTTCGTCGATGTCTCCACATCACCCAAAATCAGAGGGTGGCGGTTTTGGAATTTCGGCCGGCGAACGGAGAGCCCTTCCTTCTGTAGCGCGGATCCGAAGGCCAGAAGAGGAGACAAAGGGTGGCGGCTGCGACGACGATGATGACGATGGAGGGCTCGAGGAGCTCAGGGAGAAGCTCATGGGCCATCTCTGTGAGGCGGCAGACCGGATGAAGATCGGCATGCCGCCGCCTTTCTTGGGAGGAGAGGCGGAGAAGGACGTGTCGACGCCAGCAATGGCTAGGGTGCCGGAGGCAGGGCCTTTGTCGCCTGCAGTGGAGACGGCGAGGCTGTGAAATCTGAGGATGAGGAGGGCTGAGGGCAGCATGCAAGGGTCTGATCGGGATCGGAGGGCGGCGCCGACGATCTTGGAGAGAGGTGGTCGGGAGAGAACGGTCTGGCTTAGATCGGAAAGCACGGAGAAGAGGGAGCGGCCCAAGAAGAGGGAATGGTGAAAACCGAATAAACCGCACCGAACTGAACCGAATAAATCGGTTTGGTGTGGCTCAGTTTTTGTTTATTTTGGATTCGGTTCGGTGTCATTTTTTTTCTTATTCAGTTTGTTTCAGTTTGGTATAATTCAGTGCGGTTCAAACCAAACCGCACCGAATTACACCCCTACTCTTATGTGCATTACATGTGCCAAATACTAGTTCATAGCTTTAGGAGTTGTTTTTTTGTACTTTGTTAGGATTCTGGGTATTATAGGTTACTTTAAAGTAGGTTATTTATATCCAAGTCTCTAGATTTATATGGATTTTTTCTTCTTCATGTAACCTCCATAAGAGCATAGCTCGGCCTATAGGTAGAGAGAGTTGATAATTATATTTTGAGGCTATGGGTTAGATTTTCCATTGTTCTTGCGGTTGAGTTCCATACCTTTTTGTCCACTTTTAACTTGTTCTGCTCCTCTATTTCTTCCTCCTGTTGTCCATTTCATGCTCAGAAGCTCTTCTTTTGACCTCCCACTTTGCAGTAGTGTGCGGATCATGATCACAAAATCACATAAAAATTTGAAATGGTTAACCTATATATGCATAGGTTGATTTTAGATAGTCCTATTGGAGTAGGATGGCACAACATGTGGCACACAGAAGACCCACTGAATCTAGTGCATTAATCAACCGGAACACTGATTCATTTGGCATATTATGATATCATTTATTCTTGTAGATTCCAACTTTATTGTGTAAATATTGTTGGGACATTCTTATGGTTTAGAAAATTTTGTCGCATATGGACAACATGCTAACTACAAAAGAACAACATATCTGAACCAGACTGGGAAGGTCTTATAACATGAGTCAATTTTTCTTGTGCTCATGCATACGTGTGCATTTGTGTGCTTGTCATACCGGACCAATTTTTTTTGTTGTACTGCACTCGTGCCATGGAATACCTGGAAAAACCTACTAAGAATTGGTTGCTCTAAATCAGGGTTCGGATTTTGTTTCCAAAGCTGTTGATCTGGCAGCAAGAGAACTTCTTGCAGTTGCAACTCCTGGACAAGGTTTCTATCTGCACCTAAACTTGCAGTAAATTTTCTAATAAACATGGCCTCTTTTTCATGTCTTGTCTTCTTTTTTTCATAGTTGACCAGGCACAACTTGATCGTGCCAAACAGTCAACCAAGTCTGCCATTCTGATGAACCTGGAATCAAGAGTATGTGTTTGTTTGTACTTTTTTGCATGACTTGTAAAGAATTTGATGTTATTTTTATGCTCATGTTTGGATGCTCTTTTTTTAATCACAGATTGTGGCATCGGAAGATATTGGGCGTCAAATTTTGACATATGGAGAGAGGTGAGATCATTTCCATAATGCACAACTTCTTGAATATTTTTGCATAACACTACTGTTTATTTTCGCATATGATGCATCTTTGTGACTTGCAGTTGTAGGAGATAAGAACATTAGATAGGGGTGGATACAGTGAGCTAAAGATACAAGAGTATGTCCACTTATTGTAAGATATATAAGAGTATGTCCACTTATTGTAAGATAAGTCGTTATAAGGACTAAATAGGCTATCTCAAAGGAACATGGCAAGGGACACACCGGGAAAATGATAATGCTGCAAAAATCTAAATAATGATAATGTTCTATTATTGTCTCGTCCAATGTCAATATTCTGTACCATGTGGTATGTTTTGATGTGTGATTTAATCATTTACCATTTAAAATCATGGTTTATAATTTTTTAAAAAAGGAGAAAAAAATAGTGTCAGTATAATTTAGGAAAAGTCAGAAAATATAGAATTTTCGTATTACTTGAGCAATTTTCTCTATAGTTTTATTGAAGTGTGGCCTGTGCATGTATATATGACTGCGACTATTGGGAAAAATCACAATGTCAGAATATATTTTTACAAATGTTATCATTTAAATATATTTTTCTCTCATTTTGCTTCATAAAACATGTAAGAATGTATGTCACCTGCTATGACTTTGTTGTGTTTTCCTATGTTTGGTTCTGTATGATGTGATGCCTAAAGATGAATATGGATGTGTCCATTTTACTATAGATTCAAGTGAATGAAGTTTGCGGCCATAATAAAACAACCCGGACATGGCCCAACTTGTTTTTTGTTGACTTTAAGTTCTTTGCCCTAACTGGAATGTTATCCAGAATGTGGAATCTGATTCATTAGTAATCAGTCAAGATCCCTATTGGGTATAAGGGTATTCACCCTACTCGGAATCTTATAAAGATGTAAACTGGGACCTACTTTTTAATAATTGAATGAGACCTCAAAATTTTAATTTCTGGTCTGTTATGGTGCTATTATGAACAAACCTTGATCTTCTCTAAAATATGGAGTCCAAGAAAGTTCCCATGACCTGACCTGTTTGGGTTTGCTATGGGTTTGGAGCTGAGGGTGAGACTTACCACAAAGGTAAGGTTGCTCAACTGTGACCTAGAGGTCGCAAAGTTTGAAACACGGAAATAGTATTGGCACATAAGGTTGCACATATTTATCCGACTCTCCTTAGACCCCACAATGGCAGGAGCCTTGTGCACTGGCTGCCCTTTTTTACTTGGAGCATCCGTTGGATGTTCTGTAGCATGTTCTTTATGTCACTGCTTGTGTACCTCATCTAAAATTTGAACTAAAACTCACTGCAGCACGTTAAACATTTGTTAGTATAGCAATCTCATAATGATTTGCTGAAATTCTCCAGTAGTCTAGCACCTTGTCTAAGCAGGAGATGTGGTGGTCTTCAAATTCAATCAGTATACACAACCATTGCATAAATTTATTGGTTTTTCTCCCAGACGAGCATTCAAACAATTGCAATCAACATGGCCTTTTTGACAAATCAATGCATCTTCTTTGCTTTAACCTTCCAGGAAACCAATTGAGCATTTTCTGAAAGCTGTTGATGAAGTTAAACTACAAGATATAACTTCAATTTCTCAGAAGATCATTTCTTCACCACTGACAATGGCATCTTGGGGAGATGGTATGTTCTAAGTAACTTTTCATAAAAACTATTCAAATGATTCATTGAAACCTTAATCCTTCTGGTTCTCATAATTAACTACCATCTTTCTTGTAGTTATCAACGTCCCCAGTTACGAATCTGTCAGCCGAAAGTTCCACTCAAAATAAATGTCTCCGCACCCGAAAGCTTGCAAGCCTTTTCTGCAATTTTGCATATGCGGACATGGAGCTCCCTTATCATCATGGCCTTGGCAGCAGAAAAATAAATGGTTTTGAATTGTCCCCTTCAAAAATTTCATGTGGATCAATAATTTTTTGGTTCGTTGCAATCGTGACTTGCAGTTTCCTCGCCTGAGCTTGGAAACCAGGTTCTTAACAAGGTTGTCTATTTCTTATGATTAGAATTTTGCAGCTTCTATCCATTACTTAGCCATGCTGCTAATTTCTTATACTTGGCTATCATGAAAGATTATTTTTCCGAAGGCCAATTGTTGTTCACGTTTTTTTGGTATGGCTTCTGTTTCATATTTCATTTATTTTATGGGTAAAAGACTGCATATTTCACTTGGGAAGTAAAAACATTTACAGTGCTGGCTCATAATACAAAATATTTTGAGGACCGTGACTACCGTTCATGTTTATATTTCTTGGTGGATGATTAGTTGGTTGCATGGCCACAGCAGAAGGCTTAGGGGCTGTCTGTAGCCCTGTAGGAGGAGCTGTATTGCAGCTCAAGTTGCAACGCAGCTCGAGTTACAGGCAGTTCACCTACAGAGTGCTGGGGTTGGAAGGCAAAGGAGCAACAGAGGGAGCGAGAGAGAGAGAGAGGAGGGCAGTGCGGGGAGAGGATGGATCCAGTGCTTCTCGGCGAGGTGAAAGGCGGGTGCATGAGAGGGTAAAGCGGTGGAGGAGGGGGAGTGATGGAGGAGAATGCACCCGGAGATGGTGAGGGGCGGGTCCTGTAGGAAGGGGTGAAAGCGGCGGGGGAGGACCAGTCCGTGCCGACGATAGGCCTGCGCTTTTGTGTGGCCCCAGACCGGACCACCGTCTGTAGCTTAAACCGCAGGCCTCTTCTTGCAAGTCCTGTCAGATTTGCCGCAGGCCTATCTACAGCTGTACCTGCAGTGTTGGTGAACCTCCAGCGCACCAAACTGGCCCTAAAATAATGACTGCCGGTAGGTCATTCTAGGACCACCTTGCATATGGCAGCCCATATTTGTAGGTATCCCTCCCTCTCCTCCCCCACTCGTGGCTTTACCTTGTTCTCTGAATAACGTATTGTATTTTTCAGCCATTACTTCCATTGGGTCTCATTGACGCTGGATGCTTGTTTGCTCTAATTATGGCAGAATTGAATGAAGAGTCGAGGTCTTCAGCAATCTTACTGGTTTCAAATCAGTATTATGGAATTGTCAGCCTCTCTATGCAATCTGAAATTACCAGACTTTGGATCAGCACTTCCAATCACCCTTGGGAAAAACATGAATAGGCCAAGATAGATTATTTTGATTGTCGGACATGAGATGTAAAGCCAAGCATCTTTTTTCCAGTTTTAAAGTGATTCTGTTGTCGCGGTTGGACATGCTTAAAGGTGCAGTATTGAGAGATATATGATCAGAACAAGCCATGGAGATTTACATGTTCAATTGAATTACCACCTTTTTTTTGGTCGGTGGGTTGGAAAAAAGAAAAGAAAAATCAGGGATGGCGATGCCATCATGACGTGCACCGGGCATGACAAATGCGAGCAGCTCGGGGGCAACCGTAGATGCAACAATTCCCCTTCCTACATGCAAATCCACCGTTGGATCGCCCACCGCGCAGATGTCTAAGCACTCCGAACCTGTCGTTCATCCGCCTGCACAACTATTAAAGCACGGAGGAGGAAAGGTGCTCGAAGAAAAGATAATCTTGGTCAGAGACCGCGGTTTGCCGGCCAATCCGAACGATGGCTGGTTGGCCTCACGATAGATGCATGAGATGCCTGGAATCCATAGAGGCAACATTGGGGAGAGAGGGAGAGAGAAGCATCGCCTTTCACCACTTGCTAATAAAAGCATCAGTTATATCATATATTATCGAGTCATCCCCATACATTGGTGCGCCACTCGAAACATGGATCCAAGGCGACAAAATGTTTTACCATTATTGTTGTGCGACAAAATAGATTAAATCAAAACAGGAATCCATTGGCTGCAGAATTCGAGTGGGTTAGCCGTACACAGTAAAAGCAACAGTACACAATCCATTTATCCATCGACTGATATGCTTCTGCGGCGCTGGTAGACGTACGCGAAGCGCAAAAAAAGAACAAAAAAAAAAAAAAAGAAAGGAAAAAAAAAAAGAAACATGAGTGGAAGCTACAATTGAATAAAATATACATCACTTTCTGTATGCATTTGACCTTGGCAAGCTTGGTCCTCGACGTGATAGTGGTACAAAAGTATCAAACATTCCCACTGAAGAATACGATGACTTCTGCCGGTTTCAGAGAGAGGCGGAACGCCGCAAATCACCTTTGAACCACCCTTGTAAAGGCCATCTCCTCAGCAGAAGGCGTCGAGAGAAGTTCCTTTTCTTGATCTATGTCATCACTTTCTATGGGATCATGGGGTGTGATCATCAAAAATGACCCAGGACCGTCTTCTGCTTATGAGTAGAACAAAGAAAGGAGTTATATCATGAAAGTTGAGAGGGGAGAAAAAGAAAGATCACCCCATACTTTGTCTTTGTAGCTTTCCCCTTCAGTTGAAAATATACTTACCAAATTCCTATGAAATGAATATATGTGCGTGCGCGTCTGTGCACGTGTTCTCAAAAGTGGAGTTCATCAACTCACCTGACAAACTACAGTACTCGCGTATCTGTTTAACTGCTGGTTGTCGGAAGCTTTCAGGGAGTAGACAACTGCACATGACACCTGCAAAATAATTAGGTCGTTGCATTCAAAAACCACACTAATTGGTAATATCATATTGTACTTATTCACGACACCTTTCATAGCTATAGAAATGTCACTCTCTGCCATCTTCTTCATTATAACTATTCATGACACATTTTGTCGCACATCACCCAAATAGTTGAAAATTATTTTGTTTACCGCACATAACTACATCCAGCCATATGAGTGAGTCAACACAAAAATCTTAAATGAGGGCTTTGTGACGACATTTACAGAATATATCCATGTTCTTTCAATCACAGAAGCCAGTTATTTCTAATCAATCTTCACCTGAATTATGCTTGCTTAATAGCTGAAGACTCGATAGTTGGATGCACAATAACACAAATATGAAAAGCAGCCACTAAGATTGGAAATACAGAGAACATGAATAGGTCTGGAAGTGTAAAGATGAAAAATTACACATTTATGGGTAAAAATGTCCTTACCAAGATGCGCAAGCCGATTAACCCATCCAGGAATTGGTCTCCCTGTCAATCTCAAGCAAATATCATCTGTAAAGTGATTGCAGTTTTTGGAGATGACTTGATAAGTATCACCATGGAAATCTTCAGCAATATCTTCCATGAATGCCCGAAATTCCGAGGAACTCATGTTTACATGACCCAGTGGAATTGAGCATCTGTAGACAAAACCTGGGCAGCGCCTTGGTTCCACCTCAAACACTCCACTTGTTGGGTAATCATGGGCTCCAAACCCATACTCCGAACCATGTACTGTTCACATTTATCAATATTACAAACATATATAACCCTCATAAACAATATGAAACCATCGGCATAATCACTACCATCACCATCAACTAAAATAACTTGTTTTTCAATGATATGACTCTACAGGACTCAAAGGGAGATGTGTTTATAAAATGTGAAATGTTGAAGCGCAGACTATTCACAAACAGTTGGAAGGTCCACCCAATGAACTTAAATAGTTAAATGTTAGGTCACACTGGCCAAAAAAAAGCACGAAAAAAAAAAATCTCAGCCTTTCTTATGGCACTAACTGATAACAAGAGAAACCACTACAATCAAAATCCACGGGAATAAGGTCAGCCTGTGCATGCATCAATCGTGCAACACTTGCAGCTGCCCACCAACAATCCTTACATCAAAATTGAAGCAAGCACTACACAGCTGTTTGTTTAAACAAAGGAACTGCCAGGCTAGGCTACGAAGACTGGTTTTCACTATAAACCCTGCAGTTGGATCACTGAGGAACCCAGGGAGAAGCCATCGAATATAAACTAGATACATACATACAGATGTATCTTGTTATTTCTGATCGATCATATGGTCTAAAGTGATTCCTTGAATTTGCAGGTAAGCTGAAATTGGATCCAAAACTTCCTGTTTTCAACAATAACAGATAGGCTCCTTATCAAGATTCAGAAACAAGCTACATCTGTCAATACAAAGCAATGCAAAGAATTTCTTGTGAATGTTAGTGTATCACGGATTGATCTTAGGTGCAAGGGCTGCCGGATATCTTTTCCTTCAGTCCAGGATCATAGTGTTGTAGGAAAGTTTTCAGCAATTTGAAAGGACATCTTTGTCGATATTATTGACATAACCTAAACAGTATAAAGGACAACAGTCAATCACAAATATATGTTATTCTTTTTCAACCTTGAACAAATAAAGAAGAATTCTGCAATGGACCCTTTTAGATATTTAATTAATTCATATAATGCAAGGATCAATCATTCACTCATTTTATCTCTTCTCTCCCATTTTGCACTTTTTTCTTTTAACCCAAAAAAAAAGACACACCCATGATCAGCTACTAACCTAATTTCAACTCTCTAAATATCGGCGCTGCAAGTTCAGCTAAGTTTAGACACAAGAGGAATCAAACCTGTGAGGCCAGTTGGCAGGTAGAGAAATCCATCTTATTGGCAATGGTAAGTTATACAACCAAAGAACAATATTCCAAAATTCCACTAGACATAGAGATGGACTGAATGGAGGAGGAAGATAATAATTTCTGGTATACAAAGCTGAATTCAGCTCTATCTCATTATAGAACATGGATCCCCAGAAGAATGACAAAGGCCATTGCAAAATCACCAGAAATGATCCACTTTCAAACGACCTATTCTAACTAATTTTGGAATTAGGGCAACTACAAGTAATGTCAAACCTGTTATACATCGTTAATCAATTCCCTAACAGCTCAACCTTTTGCCTTCAACTTGTTAATTAACATGTTTAATCCTGACTAAAGCTCCGTCTCCCAACCTTGACACTCAAACTATATCCAGATCTAACTTCACATCAGTATAATACTTCTAGCACAATAATTTGAGGAAAACCACTAAATCAGCCTGTGAATCATAAAAATAATCGATCCGTATCACCCTTTTTATCAATATAACCACCAAAACACAAATTAGACATTTTTTTGCAGGGAGAAATTAAAAAGAAACATGCAATATATAGCTTTTTTATAAAAAAAGGAACATCAAATTTTCAGGTTCTCGTGAACAGAGATTCCACGGATTTCACCAAAAAGTGCCAGAACACATAATTGGAAGCAAAAATATCGACACATTTGCTCTAAGGAAACGAACATTCGTACTAATTCATTCAATTTATCTTCAAAAACAGTATGTTTTACCTTCGATTCCCGAATGAAAGATTCCAATACCAAACCAAAACATGTAATCGTTCAACGGAGTGAGATCATAAACGTTCAGGATCACGGGACTCCCAACGCTACTCCCATCCGAGGTAGAGGAGCTCGAAGAATGCGCGGAACCCATAAACCCTTGAGAGAACTCGGGAGCCCTCGATTGGAAGGCTAGGGCTCCTCTAGGGTTTAGACCGCCGGTCGCAGGGAAGGAGCTGATTGGGGAGGACAACAACCTCAAAAATGGGGGCCGCGGGTGCACGATACTTAAGGTGGGTAGGGGACGGGACCCCGACAGGACAGTCCTCGTCTGACGTGTATAAGCTTGAGTAAGATTAGACACCACCTAGTGGACAACAATGATATGGGGCGGACACTAATCACACCATAGGCCATCACAGGCTTAACTCAACGACGCAGTTTCTTTTTTAACATCTTAAAAAAAATAAAAAATTAAATAAAAATAATATTTTTTTATTAATAAAATTTATTAATTTTATAATTAAAATAATAAAAAAATAAAATATACATCTAAAAAATTTTTCATTACTGTTTATATTCTCTTTATTTCTTATTAAGCCTCTCAATTCATTATCTTTCTTATCAAGTCATGTCTCTCATTCGTAAGATGTTCCTTTTATTTTTTTTTTTTTTCAAATCCCACGCATTATTTCTTCTATCCATGAGTCCTTCCTCAAGTTTCTTTCTTCTCTTTCAAATTTTTTTTTTTTTTAAATCTCTACATCTAAAAGTTCATGAAAACTGTGTATCATTTTATTGAAAGATGTGTATTGAGATGTTAGATAAATATTTTACTAGATGCGTATCAACAGAGTATATACTATGTATTGATGAATATTAAGTTCAATAAATTATGTATCAATTTATTTATAGGTGTGTATTAGATCGTTGTCAGTGTGTGTATCAAAAAAATTTATAGTATGTATCAGTAAACCATCTAATGTGTATCATTTTGTTATGTGTTGTATACTAATAAGTACTATATTCTAAAAATTATATATTACTTTACTTACATATATATATTGAAATATCGAATGAATATTTTGCTAGATATGTATCAACAGATTATATAATGTGTACTGATTAATACTAAGTTTAGTAAACTATGTATCAATTTAGCTATAAATATGTATTAGACCATTGCTGAGTGTATATAAAAAAAACTTACAATATATGTCACCTGATTATAAACTATATATTAGTGATCTCCTCATTCTGAAAATTATATATCAATTTATTTATTGATATATATTGATTTGTTTGATGATTAATTTATTCAGTGTGTATCATATGGTCATATAGCACATATCGCTTAAAAAATGTATTGAAAATGAGAAAGAAAAAGAATGTCATTTTTTTAATCATAAGATTAATAACTCTATTAGCAAAAAAATATTTTTGATTTTTAAATTTATTTCTTAAAATTAATAATTAAAAAAATATGATAAATTATAAAATCCATCCCACATGATATTTTAAAATATTTGCCCCATATAATTTTTATTTCTACTCGTGACTCGTCAATTATTGATTAGATTTATTTTAGTGCATGGATTTTGAATTATCCAATATAAAATTATCGTGCTGCTCGTCATTCAAAATTTCAAAGCATGATTGAAAAATTTACATGAAAATTTATAACTATACAAAAAAAAAGTTTATAACTAATCATTACAAGCTATTTTGAATTTAACATTAACTATTTTTTTTTAAATAATATAATATTTTTTTTGATTGTTCAAAATCTACGTAATAGAACAATTTTAGCCAATAACTTTTTCAAATCCGCATCCTAAATAGCAGATATTGGTTTGATCTGTCCACAATAATTAAAAATAATTTTTATAAATAACAGATTTTATTTATAAAAAGGATCAGCTACTTATGCTGGCTGGCCATGACAAAAAAAGAGTTTTTTCTTGAGCATGAGGTGATTCAAAGATGAATATGAATGTTGAGACGCATGCTCATTGCTCAACAAATAATAGTAGTTATTCAGCCCATTTGTTTAGCGGTGACCCCTAGCCAAATTTCTTGTCATAGAATTGCACCAAGCGAGTTGGGTTGGTGAACCAGCAAAGTGAAGCCCAAGCCCAACTCATCTTTAATAGTAGCAGCAGTAATTGGGTTGAGCCAAACCAACAAAACAATCTACCAATCCGAGTATGATCTATTTATTAAATAGATCAAAATGTTAGATCCAACTTTATCATTTTATTATATAAATAATCCAAACTAACCCACAATTAATTGAATGATGTTAAATGATTTAAACAGATTAAGTATAGCCATATCTATTATTGTTCGGAGATCCCAACATGAAAATGATGTCCTTGGTCTTGCTGTTCTTCCATCGCAACTAGGGCTAAGTAAATAACTGAAATTCAAAAAAATTCATCTAATTCAATCCAATAAACATCAATTTCGATCAGTTGAAAGATATAAATCGAATGGAATCAGATTAAGATCGATAAAAAATCAATTATTTATGGTCGAATTTGATTCATATACTTCTAAACTGTATGAAATCAAATCCAACTGATGTAGTATTTCATAAATTCGCTTTCATTTCGGGACAACGTTATTTAGATTTCAATACTTCATTCTAAAAAACACCGCATCACCTATTTAGATTTATGAGAATATTAATACTGAATTGTTGATGAAAGCACATCAATTTGAGACAATTCTAAAATAAAAGCTTTCAGATGTAGTTGTTTTCAGATGAGTAAATATTTATTTTTTTATTTTATTTTATTTGTATAAGTTTCAAAATAAATTCAAAATTTGTACTTCTAAGATTTAGATCTTTTTAGTATTAAATTGATAAAAAAAAAATTAAATGAGCTAATATGGGATTTAAAATCAATATTGTATTCATATTGAAGTCCAAATCGATACAACTCATCTGAATCTACTATAAATCGTTCACTTTGATTTCAAATGATTTATATATAATAAACAATCGATAATGGATTAAATTTTTTTTAACCTGATTGAGTTTGGTCGGATAAAATTTTTTTCTCAATCCGATGAAATTCGATCTATAGCCTTCACTGCAACTATAATGGAAAGGCTATCTTTTATCAAAAAATTGTGCCATTTAGAGGTGTTTAAATTGGGAATTTGGAGCTACCCTTATCAAAGAAAAGATTTTTTTAAAAAAAAAAAAAAAAGAAGGATTGGAAATTACCCGAGGGTTGACTGGTTGGGCGGGATTTGATACTTTATCTCGATAATATTTAAACCAAGCTGTCACATAGCTATGAATATATACATATATTTACGCGTTCAGAAATCTAGGTGCGGTATATAGTCGTCGGCAGAAACAAATGTGCCTCCGTCAACTTTCAACGGCGTTGGGCTCGCATGCTTCCAAATCGTTATTCAGGTCGGGTCAGAAATGTCAAGCTCAAAGTCACTCAATCCAACGGCCATCTGCATCAACTCAAGCAAAACATGGGCCCAGGACAGTTTGGCGGGCCCCACCACCATATGGCTAATCTAGAAGGTAGAAAACCCGGGAGCTCGTTAACTATGGGCGCGGCCATCTGGTGGAAAATAAGTGCTCCACTTGTTCTAGAAAGCATGATCCCCGCCTCCCAACGCAGCCAGGTTTCCCTTTATCATCTCAATGCCCTGCCCCTGGGGTCCTTTTTCCACCTCAATAACGACACCGCCCCTCCCTGGAAGCCCGATGTTTCTCGGAAGAGCTGAGAACTTGAATCAAGTCCCTCCGTGGGCGGGAGTGGAGACGCACATGCGCGCAGACACGGGCGCAGACTGACAAAATAAAATTATCGGCCACCGCTCCTACTCCTTCCATCGATAAAATAATGGCTGTTATAACTTTCATTATTATTTTTTTAATAATGGATGGCCCGAAGGCTATGCCATTGCATATAAAGTAAGTTTACAAACCACATTCTCCATGGGAGGGGACAAAGAGAAACAAAAAAAAATTAAACAAAAGCTTATATGTTTGTAGCCCATTTCAGACCCATATCCAAGTATTCAGATAAAATAACATAAATATTCAGATGAAATACCGTAAACCTCAAAAGAAAAAAAAAAAAAAAAAAAAAAAATATATATATATATATATATATATATATATATATATATATGTATATATAAATGATATGTGAAATAGTGCTATAAGCTGAAGCAGTTAGATATAATTGAGCTGAATCACAAATAAATAGCCAAAAAATTATTTAGGAAAAAGATAGAACCACATGATGGATGCTTAGACAAATCAGTTGAAGTGAAAAGCATCAAAATTTATCAAAATATTGGACAAATAGAAAAAAAATTTTGAGATAGCCAAAATTTGCATGTAAGTATTAAACACTTTGTAAAGAGAATGAAATAGCACCGTCACTCTTGTGAAGAGTGCAAAATATAATAGTGTGGCTTTTCGCTTTCTAAAAACTCACCTGCACCTGTATGAGCAGCAATACACCAACGTAGAATTTTAGCTAATAAAATATATATAGTTGTCGGTGCATAACTGCTCCATGACAATATAGAAGATAAAACCTCCAGATAGTTGATGAATACAATAAAGTTGAATAGTTGAAGAAATTCGTATATGATGGCTATATATTTGACTAGTATCATATCCTTGCAATTGCATATATCGTAGTTCAATAAAATAAAATATGAAATCTACAGTGAGGCAATATAAGAAGAGGTATGAACAGCAACTATCCCCCGTAGATAGTATCAAAAGATCAATATGCCCTCCAGTTGATCCAGAAAAGAAGAAAATGATGCCGCATGCAAGCAAGTTATAGTAGCCCTACATTGTTGAGTCCAAGATGAAAATGATAATCTTTTGGCAGGAATAAATAAAGTAAAGACGTTCCATTGAAAGGAGCAGACATTAAATATTAAAGAATTGAAAAAGTATATAACAAACAGGAACCGATACACAACTGTAGAACATAACCGTGGCATATCAGACCGCAGTGACAATTGTAACAGAAGGAAAACGCTTGAAAAGGTTAAGTAGATAAATCCCTGCATAAAGAAGAAAAGAACAGGTTAGAGTAATCAATTTTCTTTTCCTGTTGTTTTCTTCCATTTTTGTTTCTTTTTTTTATTTTCCATTCTCTCCGTGAATGTGAAACTTTTGGTGCTTTTTTTTATTTTTTGTTTTTTCCATGAACTATTTTTTTTCAGATTTGTTTGAATCCACTCATGAACTTGTTGATGGCCACTTTGACAATTCATAACCGTTGCATCCATATACGACCCAGTAAAACGAACTCAATAAAGATCTCAAAAGAGATCAACTTATGTAGGATAAAAAACCGTCAAGTGACGTATGTATGTTGATCATACAGGTGTTGCTGTAAACTCCATATAGAAAGTCTCAGCAAATGGATGCAGAATTGTTGTAAAACAGTTGAAATATTTAAGAAGATGAAATCCTTGCAAAACAAAAAAAAAAAAAAAAAAAAAAAAAGAAAAAAAGGAAAAAAAAAAAGAGAGAGTAAGAATAATCAATTCTTTTCTCCTGTTGTTTGCTTCTTCTTCTTTTTTATTTTTTATTTTTCTTTTTATTTATCATCTTCTCCATGAATTTCAAATTTTTTATTTTATTTATTTATTTATTTATTTTTTTCATTGAAGTACGCTTTTTTCAGATTTCCTCGAAACCACTCTTGAGCTTGGGCACTCAGACAATTCCATTAATTAGTACCATCAATGATAGGTTAATAAAAATAACAAATCTACCACCTTCCAGCTTAATGATAAGTGGGCATAGCATTCTTCATAATCTCCAGGTCAGCTAATTTTCCAACCCAGACTAAGCAATGGACCCCACCTCGAGATAGATAAAAACAAATTCCTTTTTTGAGGAAAAAAATAATTCATAATTCACAAAATACCAATGCGTGCCTTGCTGGCATCTCCAGACGTTACCAGAGAGCGCCGTTTTGGTAAATCTCCATAAAACTCAGTCCATTTAATCCACATCAACCAGTCTTTTTCAAAACCGCTCTCCCTCTGTACCCTCTCGCTCCTGTTTTCTTCTTTCCCTTCCTCCTCTCCTTCCAATCATTCCGCGGCACATGCGAAACCGGAGCGCAGGAATTCGCAATCCGCCACCCGTTTCTTTCCCACGTACGAATTCCTCCTCCTTTCTATATTTCCCCAGAACCCTCTTCCGTTAAATCCCCAAAGCCTTCTTATCTTTGTACCTAAAAAAAAGGTTCTTCTTATCTTCCACTCACCGCGGCCTTTATGTGATGGAATCGTCTCCTTCTTTTGCCACGCTCGCTCAGGAGGCGCTTGTGGATTCCGATTTCGATTCGCCGAACTCTAGGCGGCTCTTCGATTTCCAGAATTCTCTCACCTGCATTAAGGTCACCCCGCCATTCCGAGACTATCCCAAGCTCAGATCTCCCAGTAGGATGGGGCTCGAGCCGAAACCTGATTTCAAGATCGTGGAAGGCGATTACGGTTATATTCTTGAAGATGTTCCCCACCTTACCGATTATCTCCCCGATCTGCCTGTGAGTGTCCTTTAGATTTCCGTCTTCTAATCTTGCTTCTGAGCTGAGATGAGAAGTCGGTGTTTTGTATCTTGCTTGATTGCTCGAGGTCATTTTGGTTTCTTCTTTTATGGCTTTTCTTGATGTCAAGTTAGGGTTTTGTTGTGGTAACTTACTTTTGATGAGGACATAGATATTTGAGCAGGTCTATGAATATAATGGTTTCTTGGGCTAGAAAAGATTGGGTGTTTGTCAGTTTAAGCTGTAAATCAGTTGTAAAAATTGGAAATGGTCCTCTAGGGTCGATCTTGATTCGTTATAAGTTAGTTTGATTGATTAATTCTGTCATGATGAAGAGTTGAGGAAGACCACAAGTTCTCAGGTGGTAGAGGTGCACAGAGCTTGTAATTTTGCCATAAAATACCGTGCAGAGGAGCTATTGTTCTTAAAGATAATACTTCGATTTTTTTTTTTTTTAAAAATTTCTTCTAGTGGTATTGATAACTCTTTTCCATGTGACGCCTTAGAATCTAGTCCATCAGGTTAGGTTAAGCGGTAAATTGGTTGAAAAATTGGAAGTGGTTCTCTAGGAGTCGATCTTGATTCGTTATGAGTTAGTTTGATTGATTAATTCTCTCATGATGAAGATCACAAGCTCTCTGGCGGTAGATTGTGTGGAATTTTGCCTAGTATTGCGTAGAATATTGTGCAGAGCAGCTATTGCTGTCAAAGATAGTTCTTTGAATTTTTTTATTTTTTTTAAAATTTTTATTTACCTAATGGTATTGATAACTGTTTTCCATATGACGCCTTAGAATCTAGTTCATCAGGTTAGCTTTTCCCATATCACAGCTTCTGGGTTAGTTCCCGCTTGGCGTAGGTAGTCATTTTACAGGCAAGATGGTGAATTTTATGTCACGGGACGTGTTACTTTATGACCGAATAACCAAAGACGATTGCTAAATCTAGCAGGCCATGAAAGTACCAAAGAAGGCCGGAACTGGGTGGTGGTATCTCAAGTGATCTATCATGGATATCAGAGGATATACAAGTAATACGTATTGGATCTTTAATATAGGTCCATGCTAAGGCACTGTGAACAAACATATCACATGATCTGTCCGGCAGGTACCCAGAACAAGGGGGCGTGTGTTGGTTGCAAGTACTGGGAAGGTTTTTGACAACCTAAATGCAGTTTAGACACATTGAATACACATCGTGGAAAATAGGAGTGGAGAAAGGTATGGATTTGGGCATTTAATCACCTTAGTCCTTTTAGATTAAGAAAGAAGAAAAAAGGAGAATTGTGGCAATTGCCCGTCCATGTAATAAACCAGAATGTCCACCTATTATAATGAAATGCACCTGTCATGATTAATTGCTTCAGAAGATACAGAATAACTCCCTATAGAATCCCTTCTAGTTGGACTTGGGTTTCATATCAGGTTTATGAAGTTGATGTCTTTCTTTCTCATAAACTAATTCTAGTTCCTCTGGTGACTTACTTGAATATGATCAGAAAGTAACTTTTCAATAGTAATAATTGGTTCAGATAATTCCTTTGCCTTATATGTTAGTTAACTGTTTTGCCAAATTAGTTAGAGGCTTTCGTGTAGACTCAGAAAGAGGCTAACTTTGTCCATGTTAGTGTACCTAACCAGTATCACTAGCATGCTCATGGCATGAAATGTGACTCCTTTTTTTATTTCTTTCTTGAAGTTACTCATTGGAGTATAATTCAAGCGGGGGCATTTAATATCTCTGTTTGTTGGCTTTGATCTGTATCCTGAAAATAATTTTGCAAATTGTTCACTAATTTTTGTGGCAGAACTTTCCAAATCCGCTACAAGACAATCCATCTTATTCAGCTGTCAAGTATGCTCATCTGTCCTATCTTTTATTGTAGAATCTTCTTCTTGTAATATGTTGTCAGCTGCTGATCACATTTGCTTCCACATATTCGTCAATAATAACTGGGAATTATTTTCTATTGTCAGGCAGTATTTTGTTAATGCGGATGATACTGTTCCTCAAAAGGTAAATCCTTTGTGCCTCCTATATTAGTTAATTTGACATGATAGTTCATCTTATTTTGCTTGTTTAAGTTGTGATGATAGACAAGGTGTTATGGAAGTTTGTTGTTTGCATATATAAACACTATAATATCGAACCGGTATTAGCATGATTGGGGTTCTATAGTTAATGTATTTTATTTTGTCATCTGTTGTCTTGTAGATTGTGGTTCAGAAAAATAACCCAAGAGGGGTCCATTTTCGACGTGCTGGGCCACGCCAGAGAGTAGGTTTCAGTGCATGTTTTTCTGCAGTGATTAATGGTGAAATGCCAACCAATACTTGCTGATGGGAATTTTTTAATTTTCCTCAGGTGTACTTTGAGTCAGATGATGTGCTTGCATGCATTGTAACTTGTGGAGGCCTTTGCCCTGGACTTAACACGGTAATCAGGGAGTTGGTATGTGGTTTGTCTGATATGTATGGTGTCAGCAGAATCCTTGGGATAGAGGTGAGGATATAACTAGTGAGTTTTGTCTCAAATGCCTTTACCTCTTATCTAATCTATAATATTAGTTTGAACCCTTTTTTTTTTTTGTCTTGAATCTATTTGCATATGTTTTCTAGTTGCTTATAGTTTTCATTGGTGCTCCTCAGGAACTTCTAGCAAGCATAATCAATTATATTATCTTGGTTGATTATACAGGCAGTCTGCCTGGGTGCTTGAAATTATTTAGTTGCCTATGTCTGCATAGACAATTCTAAGGTGTTTGTCTATATTTCTGGGAATCTGATCTTGCCCACCTAGGCACCATGTAGGGTTTCCTCAACTGCCTTGATGTATCATCATAAATTGTCTAATTAATAAGACTGATAAATGTACAAATGAATCTATTTGCATATGTTTTCTAGTTGCTCATAGTTTTCATTGGTGCTCCCCAGGAACTTCTATCAAGTATAATCACCTATATTATCTTGGTTGATTATACAGGCAGTCTGCCTTGGTGCTTGAAATTATTTAGTTGCCTATGTCTGCCTAGACAATTCTAAGGTGTTTCTCTATATTTCTGGGAATCTGATTAGTCATTTTCTTGCCCACTTAGGCACCACGTAGGCTTTACTCAACTGCCTAGATGTATCATCATAAATTGTCTAATTACCTAGACTGATAAATGTACAAATGAATGGGACAGTATAACAATTAATTATGTAAAAAGTTACATCTAAAATAATTTATCAATTATCATTAAATTATATACTATAATTATTTCGAGTTTGATGGGATGTTCACACATCTGGACTCTTAAGGAATATGTTTGTTGGGTGGAGTTTTAGCTGTGGCATTTAAGTCATCTATGGCAATCTCCATGGTAGGTCTTATATTACATATTTTAGGATAGGAAGCACCATACGTAATGATGATTCATCTATATGATGTAATTCTAGATTTGTTGGTTACCAAATCCATCATCTGGGTCATTAACCTTTACATATGCATGTCACATAGCAAAATTGCCCTAGAAAGATAACAACTCTAATATTTGGTCTAGAACCTCGAAAGGTGTGCAGTTTATTTGAAGGTTGAGTAAGGCAAATTAAGTCAGACTGCTTTGATGTTTCAAACCTTTTGGCTTTTGTATATAAATTTGATATTTTCATTGTGGCTGATTTTAGTGATACCTCTATGCTTTTCTAAAATGTGACATGATCATATGATGTGCCACACCTAAGTATAGGGATCAATGAGCTCTCTATTTTAGGCATTCTGCAGGAGGATTCCTGATCTGCCTCAAATAAATCTCTACTTGTAGAGTAGATGGTGCCACTCACTGCCATGAGGGACATCAGTTGAATTGGTTTGCCTGAATTTAACACATGGTTCATTATAATTAATTTTCTCCATCCAAACATATTATATAGAAGACAGGCAATTGTTGTTTGTAGCAAGGGTAGATGACTTCCCCTTTTTTTTTTTGGGAGTTATGCATATACACCCTAAGAAATGTAGTCAAAAAGTATTGGTCCATACGAACCCCTAAAAATTCACTTTGCGTAAGAACACAGAAAACTATTTAACTCGTGCACTGGTCGGTTTGCAATTCACTGTTATGCAAACCTAACTAGCACTGGTTTAGGAGTTAATCAGCGAGATAACCTATCTGTCTTGTGTTCCAATCCTTACTAACCTAACTGAAGTGCATAGGTGCCTTTCTTTTTCCTCATCTAGTGCCTTCACTGGGCATACTTTCTGGCTCCTACTTTTGCTGGCTACTTGGAAGCATCTTCTTACCTAAGGATTTCTTTGACGGTTAAGATGGTCATGTCAGTTGTTGCCACTGGAGATCATTGTTTATCAGAAAGCATTCCTTCTGGGCATTATTACTCAACCCTGGCTGCACTAACACATGTAATAGATGTATGGATATGCAAGAACATACTAAAGTGAGGGGCATTTATGTAAATATCACTTTTTTTGGAGAAAAATTGCAATGTGCATGACTTCTCGAGGGACGTTTGGACTCGTAGCCAACATATAGCTATTTGACTATTCCATCAAGTAGGTCACTGTCTAGGACCATTATCATAATGGAATGTTTCTTATGAGCTCTGAATTGTTGAACTTAAATAGGTAATTACTTATACCAACTAAATCTCTCAATGCTGTTGCATTTTGATATCATATTATATCTATTTAGTGATTACATATCAGTCTGATCTAGATCTATGATTTTTGTATGAGCAATAAATTCTTGTTAGCACAGCTAGGCATCATTGCCTTCAATATGTCCTTATGGGAGTTGGCATTGTTGTTGTTGCTTAAGCTACGAATTTTATGAAATTGGCATAATTACGCTACATAATATGTTGCTGTGGTTCATGTCCTTGGTCATGTTGCCATTTTGAATCTTCGAGTCTCAGACTAAGGCTTACAGAAAGTCAATGTGAATAATGATCTAATGCTGCAATGCCACTCTTGTCATTTTATAATTAATTGGATATGAAAAAAGTGACATGGGATGTTGAAGTCTGATCAAAAGGACAATTTTTCTCATGTTTCTAACATCAAATAGTTCATCTCATTTGGTGCTTCCAGAAGGTATAACAACCTCTCTCACCTGACAGCCGTAAATTTACAAATTTCAGTTTTCCATGGCATGTATTCCTAGTCCATTTGTGTTCATATTGTTGTTACACCCACTAATTGGTTAGTAGAATCTGTAGGGTGGATACAGGGGGTTCTATGCCCGCAATACTATACCTTTGACACCAAAGTTTGTCAATGACATCCACAAGCGAGGAGGAACTGTCCTTGGCACATCACGCGGGGGTCATGATACTATGAAAATAGTTGACAATATTCAGGATCGTGGGGTTAATCAGGTAAACAGAAATACTTTGCAAAATAACTTAAAGTCTGTTTTCTTATTACTAGATTCACTACTATTAAATTTGAGATATTGATTTTCCCAGGTCTATATTATCGGAGGAGATGGTACTCAAAAAGGAGCTGCTGTTATTTTTGAGGTAATTGTAAATTAAGAAGCAAAAATATCATCATTATTAGGCATGATAGAAGGTTGCTACTTCTCAGAGCAAGTGAGCCTTGAACTCTTCTGGACCTTAAGAGTTTTAAATGAATTCTAAATGTCAGTCCATGATATTTGAGGATTGAGGGTACTGAGTTTTCTTGTACTTTCTTTTTCCCCCCTCCTTGCTGCTATTACATTTGGTCACTTGCCCCTCTCATTTTCTTCCAGAGTTTGTCCTCTATCTAATGATAAAGGAAAAGATACAATTGTCTTATAATTGATCACTTATTTAGACAACACTACAGTTTTCTAGTAGTAAATCTGTAAATGTTTATTGCACCCTGACGAAACTAGTAGGTTCAGTGTTGATGGTATTGTCAATTTGCTGAATTCTCTTGAAAGTCACCGACTATTAGCTGTTTTATAAACTCCTGTGGAATTTTGATTGACAGGAAATTCGAAGACGTGGCCTAGAAGTTGCTGTTGTTGGTATTCCTAAGACAATAGATAATGACATTGCGGTACTTCTTGATCCTATGCATGGTCCCATTTGTACAATACATTGCAATCTTCTTTTGTGATTGGCTCATGTGACTGGACAACTTAAATAACATTTCAATACCTTATTGTCACCTCTTGTTGAATTAGGTTATTGACAAGTCCTTTGGTTTTGATACTGCTGTTGAAGAAGCTCAGCGTGCCATTAATGCAGCACATGTAGAAGCTGAAAGCGTGGAGAATGGTATAGGCCTTGTGAAGCTAATGGGTCGCTACAGTGGTAAGTTTCTCAGTATTGGTGGGAATAATAGCATCCAGTTGAAATACATGATGGATCATAGTTAGTATGGTGAAAACTGTTTTTATGAATTATCTGTAAATAAGCAATTCAACTTCTTTCCGAGAGTGACATGCTGAAGTAGTCATTACAGATTTGCTGCATGAACATGCTATCCTGTTTATTGATGTCCATGTCATAGTTTATATGCGCAAAAAAGTCTGCATGCGGTTGTCTTTGATTAAGATACCACCTGTAATCTCATGGGTCTTGTACCTCTAGGCCTAAAAATTTGTTTTTATTCAGGGATCATCATGACTTTATTTTGCTTATACTCATGATATACCGACATCCTTTGTAGGTTTTAACCTTTTCAAAATATTTTACATCCTTTATTATGTGAAGCCTTACCTCATGTCTGATGTGATTTTATGCAGGGTTCATCGCAATGTATGCTACTCTTGCAAGCCGGGATGTGGTGAGTACAAGATGTTCTCTGTCCGGGTTGGCTTTATTAGATCCTTGGTTTTAAAATCAGTATCCACTTGTTTGGGATGTTAGGATCTTGGATTACTGCTCAGAATGCTGATTCTTTTTAATTGTCTCAGAATCTAAAGATCCTGTTTTTTCTGACGTCCATTTATCATTTCTCTTAGGACTGTTGCTTAATTCCAGAATCACCATTCTATCTCGAAGGAAAAGGTGGACTTTTTGAATACATAGAAAAGCGGCTTAAAGAGAATGAGCACATGGTTATTGTTGTTGCTGAGGGAGCAGGACAGGATCTTATTGCCGAAAGTGTGCGGTCCATGCACAATGAAGATCCTTCTGGAAACATGCTGCTTCTTGATATTGGGTTATGGTTATCTCAGAAGATAAAGGTAGGATCTGAAAAGTTCTCAAATGTGAAAACAGATTTCTCTTCTTCCGCTAGTTCAATCTGGATATGCTTCTATGCTTTATTAATTCAAAGCAAGCAGTCCTTATCTTTTTATGGTTTGGCGAGTGACTTCTCTCATGGTGACAATGATCATGACCAGAAGGTGTGAATAATGAATGATCTTTTCTATTTTCTCAAGTTGTGTTGTGTTGTGTTGTAGTCATATAGTTGGGGTTAATTACATCAATGGTGCGGTAGGACGGTTCGGGGCGTGCCGAACCGTACCAGCGGCTAACTGGTGCAGTTCGGGCATTCGGTTCAGAATGCCGGTGAAAATAGAGCGAGAGGGAGCGAAAGAGAGGAAGAGAGAGAGAGGAGGAGAGAGAAAGGTCGATGGTGGTCTATCGAGGCTATCGGGGTTTTGCGGTCCTCCACGAGATGCGAGAAGAGAGAGAGAGAGAGAGAGATAGAGAGAGAGGGTAAGGGAGAGGAGTGAGGGAAAGGCGACGGGGAGGCTGTCGGGCCTGTGGGGTAGATTTAGGCCATTCGGCTACTCGACGGCCTCCCCTCACTCTTCTTTCCTTTCCCCTCTTTATCGTTATACTCTCATTTTCTCTCGTGAAGGACTGCAGAGCTTGAGAGGCCTTGGTGCCCCCCCCCCCCCAGGGCCTTCGCAGCCTACTAGTGGCATCTCTACTGGCCTCCCTCTCCCTCCCCCTCCCACTCCTCTTTTTCTCTCTTTTCCTTTTCGATTCATCCCTCGTTTTTATGTCAGTTCAGCTCCAGTATGTTTTTGTACAAGGGTGTATTGACATGTACTATCGGTCTGTCGGTACAGGGTCCGATTCCGAGTCGGCGAATCTTGAATCTTGATTACATCAATCATAGGAGTTATTGTTGCCTATGTTTTTGTTGCTGTATATCATGTGTCAATTGGACTTGTACAAATAAATGAGCTTTGCATGTGATTAGTTAACCTAGTTTTGCCGTATATTAATTGTTCCCCTCCTTGCATCATGTAGGATCACTTTGCAAGAAAACAGAATATGGTGATGAATCTCAAGTATATAGGTATGTCGGCAATGCGGATCCTTCCCCAATTTAGTTCTTTATGAATTATTAAATCTAACATATTCTAATTTATGTTGCAGATCCAACATACATGATTCGAGCAATTCCGAGCAATGCATCTGACAATGTGTACTGCACGCTTTTGGCGCACAGTGCCATTCATGGTGCAATGGCTGGATATACAGGTTTCACAGTGGGTCTGGTTAATGGCAGACATACTTACATACCATTTCATGTAAGTATCATCCTTTTCTTTTCGGTTATCAGTTGTAGATACAAAACTAACCTGACAGCCATGCCGTGAAGGTTCAGTTCACTAATGAAGCCCGAGTGCTTTCTTTCAAATATCTGACTTATTTATAGCTGTTGGGACTTTGGAGATTCCAACACACCATACTAGAAGACATCAGAAGATGTATTTATCCTTATTTATGGAGTGGAGGCTAGTAACCTTGTTTCCCAGTAGGGCCCGATAAGTATATCGGTTCCATATAATAGAGACCATTGCATTCTGTCCCACCCTATCTGTTGCAGATATATTATTTTATGTTTGGTGGACTAGTAGTCGAACTAAGGAGTAAGAAAAGCTTGTGTCATATTTCTAGTATGTTTGGAGACATTCGATAAGTTTTCCCCTAATTGGCATGCTATTGCCAACCTTTCAATTAAGAATGGATTTCCTCCTTTCCTCAGTTTGGCATATAATTACTTGGAAACTAATAGACTATTAAAAGGATGGTGGGAGTATGCCAAAACTTAAAATTGCTGGCTTTATTTATTTTTATTCTGGTACGATCAGTTGTCGCCTCATTCAAGACTTGAAAATTTTCAATGATCTGCAGAGGGTGACGGAAAAACGAAACAGGGTTGTCATAACCGACAGGATGTGGGCAAGGCTACTGTCCTCTACCAACCAACCAAGCTTTTTGAGTGCCAAAGACATTGAAGAAGCTAAAAAGGCGCAGCAGCAGCCAACTCAGTTATTGGATGAGCGGAAGAGCTTGGATGATGGTTGTCATTAGGTGGCCACAAATCTGAAAGCATGTGAAATAAGATCTGGAACGTGAGGTGTTGTAGCCGAGAGAGTGTCAGCGTTATTAGTGAGGAACTTTTAGTTTGTATTCCCATCAAGCAGCGGTACACTTATATGATAAGTTTGTGGTTCGTGTGAATGTAATTTTGAATTAATTGAGAGTCTTTGCAGTGTTCTATGGGCAATTTCATTCCTCGAATCTTCTGCTGTGGTGGTCAAACGAATTGTTTCTTGCTAGCGCCACTGAAATTTCAGCTTAAACCAGTTGCTGCAGACATAATTGTTCAGTGTGATATGGATGTATTTTTCTTGCAGAGCTTCTATTTGATCCACCAAATCATTACACAAATTAGTCAGTCTATTATCATTTATCGCTCCTCCCGTGTTGTTTTTTCCTACTTATTGCACCCAGGCTGGTGTAACGGCTGAAAATTCTGAACGTATGAAGGACATTAATGTTAGGAAAGGGACCAGAGCCAAAACAGTTTTAGATTTTTTGTGGATTGGTGAAAGTGAAAGTGCTTTCACTATTCCAGTGTGACGGTGAATGGGTACCCCACTTCATTCACGTCTGAGACGCCTCCTATCGATGGTGCAAGACATGTAATCTGATAGGTCTGTACTTGATTTGAGCTGGCTACGGAACCTGGGGCGGGAATCCTCATCCGTCGCATTATATCCTGTAAGGAAAGTAGCCTACCTGGTTAGATGTGTTTTCAGAGGCTGTCTTTTGCCTCTGCAACCACCGAAAACCCTACTCGCGTGCAGAGAACAATTACAGGTTTCATCTTCTGTGGAATACCTACTGCGGACAGAACCGTCATCTTTAAGCATCAGTTGTGATGATTCTACTTATGAAGATGGTTCAGGCGGCTCCCAAAGAACAAATCTTAGAGTTCTCAGCATTATCCGCTAGCACAAGATGATCATGGTATCTGGTAATTGTTTCTGCTGGAGAAGAATCTAAGATGTGGCTGCAACAGGATTGAGTTATATTTAACCAAAGTTGCCTTGGTTGATTATAGTGTTCAACGATTTCGAGAATGGATTCTCTTATGTTTCTTTAACAGCTCCATTAGAATCATCCTTCTATTTTAAGCATAATACTGTTTAAAATTCCTGCAGCTCAAAATATTTGAGCGTTGGCCATAAGCAACTTGCCTGCTTTGGTGATCTGGTTGCTTCTATATTGCAATTTAGCAGCATTTACAATTTCGTATGTCAGACATAAGCGGAGTTCCAAACTGCAGCAGTTGGATGGCCAAATCAACCACAGAAGGGAGAGAAGGAGAATCCTCTGTTGCAAAATTTGGAGATACCATTGCGGTCTGCAAAACATCACTGAAATGCCATCCCAAGCATATCAAATTTCGTTAGACTCATGCTCAGATTAATAAAATAAATTCCATTTGACCATAGTGATAGCAGGTACATGACAGTTTAACAAAAATAGTATAATCCTCACTGAAAAACAAAAAGGAAAACAAAATAGTATAACTGGTTTGAAAATAAAATAGTATAACTGGTTTGGGGACATGAATTTATGTAAGAATCATTAAGTGCAGGTGATTGCTTATTATCACCTAATGCTGGTCAGCATATTATCACCCAATGCTGGTGATGAGAAATGAGGAGGTGAGAATTCTGAAATTAGGTTAGCAGGTGGAAATGATGCGATAATGGGACACTGTGGAATTTAGGAAAAACTCAAAATAATGCAAGAGTTGATACTAGAAACAAGGATTGAGTGGAGATAATGGTGGTATTACAATGTATACATACAAACCTCTAAATGTGTCCTTTTCCTCCAGTGCAATGTTAAAGTTTTGCATGGCTAACTTTTGATTCAATATTCCTGTTGTTTTCTAAATCCAGCTTTTGTAGGTATTTGAAATTCATTAAAGGAGGGAAAAGGTAACCATACATAAGAAGTTTCTATATATGCAAGCAGAGAGATCAACCACCACATAGAATACAAGTTAGCTCCCTGTTACAACTTACAACTCCTGACTTTACTGGCTCTCATCAGACGTCAACAATGATCCTATCGGTCAGATGTTCAACCCAAAACCTAGGTGAAACAAAAGAGCTAAATTTACATACAATCAATGAATTTGACCCACAAATTTCCTCCAAATTTATTAGAGGGTAGGTTTCCCGTGACTACACTAACATCTGGGGGATTGCCTGTCTTTTAAACTCCATGTTATCCTCTATAGATGCCTGATGGATCTGCATTCTGGAGTATCCATGGATGCTCAAGCAACTTGCGAAGTGGAAGACGTTGTGAGGAGTCTTTGACAAGCATCTGAATGTCATATAGAAAGCTATTCATAAAGTGACTTGTTTCAATGATTATGCTAAGAAACAGGAAAGATGGTGTCAACCTGGCTATTAGTTCCTTTGCAGCAGAAGAAACAACTGGTTTTGGAGGAAACTTCAGATCAACTTTGATTATCCTGAATCCAAATAGCATAGCACGTAGAGAGTGCATAGGACCTAAATTACATAATTTCAAGGGAACAGTGTAAATGTGAAAAAAACAAAAGCTGCCAAGACAATTGAAGTGTGATATTACTTATTGAAAGAGAATAAGAACAAGATGGGTTTCAAGCATTATTACTTGGCAAAAGAGAAAAGGGTGCTCACATGAAATTTCGAAAATGTAGAATTTTTGCTATAAAATGCTTCAATGAATTTTTTTGATGAGCTATATAACAATTTCAGCATACTATATATGGATATTCAAAGACTTATAATGTGAGGTAGATGGACTATTTTCAGCTTCGAGAAACTTCTCAGGGGGAAAAGGAGGTGCCTGTAAGCCCTTTGGAAAAGTGATGAGCACCGTACTCCTTCAGGAACATCCAAAGAGACTTAAAATATGGTGCAGATTGTTACTAATTCTTCTTGGACATGTCCATGATACCCTGTCCTCTACTATTGTGGGTACAAGTTGGACAGAGAATAAGAAAAAGAAGGGTTTCAAGCATTATTTCTTAAATGAAGTTGTTTTCTATAAACAAATATTTTTGATGAAATATTAACACATCCAAACAATTAGAGACTTGTTAGGAGATCCCAGGTTCCTCCTAGGAAAATTTGCAGCTGGCTCATTAAGGTTCTTACCAGCTATAACCTTCCAACAGATGAAGGGACTGGTGAAGGTCGTCTATAAATTCTATGTAAAGAAGATGAGAGGTTCTTTGAAAAAAGGATATAATAAGAGCATCCTCTCTGGTACTTTTATTAGTCCTTCTCTAAAGCGATTCAAAGATTTTAAGGATTGCTAGAAACTCTACTTGGGCTACAAATACATCATCTTTTATCCTTTGAGGGGTGGATCAATCTTGGGCCTAACTACCCCATGGTATTTGTTAAGAGGTACAAAGACAGGATATTTAGGCAAGTCTATAAGTAGGTTGAAGCAATTTGTACAAAATAAATAAGGAATATAACTGGACTTCTGATATGTTCCATCTGATTTTTTAGCTGCCATTTGTAGAGGTTATTAGCTGGAATTGAAGGGTAAACTTATGTCTCCTTTATCGAATTTTTATATTGTATTAGGCTCCATAAATTACCATCTTCATGCTGGAGGTCCTTTACTTATTGTGTTGTTTAATTTCTGTGACCTATGAAAAATAAGCACAACAGACATTTCATACAGCACAATTGGTTAAATCCAAAAGCCACATGCTAAGCTAAATGAAGGCATGTAATAGTATGGTAAAGTTTCTTCCTTCTCTACTTTAAGAAAAGAGGAACATATTAATCATTGTAAAATGACATACTGCAATCGAAGAAAAGGAATGTTGTCAAATGATATGCTAAGGCAATACAAATAACATGATTTGTTTTTCTTGCTAACCTTCTGTATGTATCTGAATGTTCTTTTGCCTCAAATGGTGGAACTCCATATAGAAACTCATAGCATAAGACACCCAAGCTCCAAATGTCCACCCTAGCATCATGTTCTCCACTTTCCACTGTAACACAAGAACAGATGGAAACAAGTGAGGATCCAAGTAGGAAGTTCACGAGAAAATTCATACAAGGAGAAACTGAGTAAATGGCAGTTGGCATACCCATTTCAGGTGGAAGGTAGTCCAATGTCCCACACATGGTCCGCCTGCGACTAAATGTGGGAACAGACCACCCAAAATCTGCAATTTTCAACTCACCCTAACCCAAGAACCAACTGCATAAGAATCTTCCATGTAAATGTTGAGCCAGGAAAAAAGAATCAGTGGGTACATAAACATCAATCAGAAGCTTCTCTGGTTTGATATCTCTGTGAATAACATGCTTCCCGTGCAAGTAGATCAAGGCCTGTGCTAATGATGCAACATACTAAAACATCACAAAATTTCAAAAAGATCAAATTTGTAGCAAGTCACAGATGTTAGATGTCATATGGCAACACACATACTTTACATTACAGCTGCAATGCATATAAACATACACAAGAGCACCACATGAAAGTATTGGATTAGTAGAGCAAACATGTAGATAGGGAGAATTAAAGGTAGAACAATGTTCAGTCAGGTAATTGCATCAAACAAGAGTAATATAAGGCACATGAAAAGAAATAATATAGAGCATATGTGTACTCACAGTTGCAGCTTGCCTTTCACTGAAATGTTTGCATTTCTAAAATTCTTTGTAGAGCTCACCTTTTGCTGCATATTCTAATATCAAATAAACATGGGTCTGCAGTAGAATTGGAAATATGAGAAAGCTTGAACCACTGCAAAATGTCTCTTGCACTACTATTGCACAATACAGACATCAACAACACAGGTATTTCCATACCTGATCATAGAAATAACCATATAAACACAATATATTTGGGTGCCGTAAGTGACTTTGTATTTCTACTTCATGACGCAACTGAATGCTCAACCTGAGACTGTTTAAGCTGACTCTTGAACAGAAGCTTGAGTGCCACAATATGATTGCTCTGCTTCCATGCAGAACAAGTAATAGGTCTTGCAAAACTCATAAACCTAAGAAATATTAATGTAGACTGTGATATATCAGATGCCAGTGACTATTTAAGCTGATGGATTCTTTTATATTTCTTCCATTGCAATCGCAGTTTAGAATTTGGATTGCTCTTCTGGGTATTACAATAAAAGATGACATAATATTTAATGAAACATCACCTTTTCTAAAGAAACACCAAGGTAAGGAAGAGTGCCAACTACCCTAGTTGTATAGTTCCAAGCAAATGATCAGTACCTTCTTTTCTCTGGCCAAATAAACATGACCAAACTTCCCTCGTCCAACAGGCTTTCCAATGTCAAAGTCACTGAGAGTCCACCGCTTCTCCACAGTCAACACCTGTGAAGAAGACTTTGAAAAATCAAAGCAGAATTTAGAACAATTGATCCTCAAATCATGTCAAAATGCAGAGTTGAAAGGTATATAGTCAGAAACAACATAAAGATGGCACCATGTTCAATTCCAGAAGAGATAGAACTAAATTAAATACCGCAGAGTTAATTTTCTTTCTGTCACGTAATCAGATTAAAAAAAAAGGACGCAAATCTTGTCTAAAATTTGTGCCAAAGAACCTAGATAACCACCAACACCACCCCAACGCTGTAGCCCTCTTCCCCGCCAGTGAAAGACAACATCAAACACGCTTAATGTGAACAAGTCAAGCTGTAATCAAATCCACAGCAAGTTGAGATTGCCGAGTTTAAACCCATAATAGAACCCTAGATTCCTGAGCATTTCATGTGAAATCACCATTTAAAAAAGAAAAACAACCGCAACTAAAAGAAAACCCTAAAAACAATAATGTTGGGTGTAAAATACCCTCAGCCGAAGTTTGCAAAAGGCCGACTCTTCCAGGGCTTTACCGGCTTCCGACCTTGTGTGACGTCTTTCTGAACTCCCTCGACCATCCGGACTTCTCCGATAATGAACTTCTCCATTCATCTACCGGACCGCTCCAAACACTCTCTAGGCTTCACTATCAGTCGATCTTCTAAAGTAATCAACTATTCTCCGAATCTCTTCCGGACTTCTCCCAGCCACGATCGACTTTACTCCGGATTCCTTTCGGGCTTCGTCGACGTCCGAACTTTCCCAACAACAGGGCTTCTGCAGTAGCCAGGTTCCATCCAAGTTTCTACGGCGGTCGACCGCCTTCCGGATTTTATCCGGGCTCCTACGGGAGCCGGATCCCGGACGAACTTCTACCGTAAGCAATCTACTCCGAACTTCTACTGCAAGCAGTCTACTCCAAACTCCTACCGCAAGCAGTATACTCCGAGCTTCCACAGCGAGCGGTCTACTCCGGATCTCTACTGTAAGCGAATTCCATCCGAGCTTCTACTGTAAACAAATTTCTTTCGAACTTCTATCACAGGCAGATTTCAGCCGAGCTCCTACAGTGGATGGATCCCAAACGAGCTTCTACAACGGGATAAGCTCCACTGGCCAGATCACTACTCCGAGTTCCCACGACAACCGATTTTCGACCGAGCCTCTACAATAAGAGGCCTCCTTTCAGCCTTCTGCAAGAACCAGACTCCGTCCGAACTTTCATAGCGGATGGATTCCGGACGAGCTTCTACAACAGACGGGCTCCAGCAGCCGGACTTCTACAACAGCCGATCGCTTCCAGTGTCTGCCGAACCTCTCCAGCCATCAACTTTCAATGGCGTCAGCCGGACTTCAACAATGCCATCCAGACTTCCACAGGATCTCCAGACTCCTCCAGCGAACGAACCTCCCCAACGCCATCCGAAGTCCACTGCCGGCCGACCCTCCGCCAGATTCTTCATGAAATCGGACTTCTCCGACGGATAATCTTCAGACGAGCTTCCACATCAGGCAAATCCCAGACGGACTTCTCTAGCAATCAGACTCCTACCGGACTTCTTCAACAGGCGGTTCCTGTCCGAGCTTCTACAGCAGATGACTCCCATCTGCAGCACCAACGGCACTCAACAACTGTTAACCCATCAACAACTTCGGAAACATCCGAGCTTCTCCCAAATTGCAGGGACAGAGAGTCATTCCGCTCCATTAGACGTCCCAGCCGAGCTTCAGCCAACAGGCCCGAACCCTCTGGCAAGTCACGACAATGGCCACTACCCCACTCCACTCTCTGTAACAGATTCCACGTGGTCCCACCACTCTTTGGTAAGTCGCGACAGCGGACACCACTCCGCTCTCCATAACAAACCCCACGTGGCTCTGAACAGCCCACTGACGCCACTACTCTCCGCAACAAACTCTGCGCGGCCACGAACGGCCCACTACTAGACAGTTACGGACGTCACTGTCAATCAGTTACGCTCCTCCATCTATAAAAGGGACTCTTCAGATACGTTATTCTCTAAGCTCTAAACTCTATCTCAAAACTCTGCTAAAATTTTTCTTGAGCACTCCATTTCTGTTGAAGCAGAGTACTGACTTGAGCGTCGGAGGATCTTGCCGGAGCACCCCCAACTCTGGTTTAGACTTCTCTTGCAGGTCCTGGCGGCGGCCGCGATCATCCCAATTCCAGCTTCTCCGACTTCGGCGGAATTCTGCATCAACAGAATTGACGCTAGAGGAAGGGCTGTGTCTTCACAGTACCATTGTTCTTAAAGGAGTGCTCAACGGGACTGACTCTGATCATCTTCTCCGACATCCTCTTCTCCTTCTCCTTCTAGATCTCCACTTGATGCCTCCCCGAAAGGCATCCACCAGGCGATCCACAGCCTTCGTGACCAGATCTCAGCGAGCTCCGCAAGATCCGACCTCGTCTCCAGTTTCCCAGGCTCCTCCTCCTCCTCCTCCGGCAACGGCAGTCGGCATGGAGCAGTTCGACCTGCTGGTTCAGCAGGTCAGAGGCCTCATCGAAGTAGTGTAGGCCATGCAGCAGCAACCACAGCAGCTGTAGGCATCAGTGCGGCTGGAAAGAGCATCGTCGGAGTTTCAGAATCTGACAACCGGGCGGGCCACTTGGGCAAGTCGCCCTGTCTTCCCCGGAAAAGGGAAGCAGAAGGCAGAGAGCCTACCATCCGACCACGATTCCACCCCCAGAGAGTCCCTACCACCGTTACACCAGAAGACCCTCGAGACCCGCAGTCGAGAGGATCTCTTGGATCAAAGACTCCAGGAGATGAACCGACGGATCGAAGAGCTCCGCCACGCTCCCCCTGCTTATGGTGAGGACATCTGTACTGATCCTCCTTTCTCTCAAATGATCATACAGGAATCGATCCCGCCAAACTTCAAGCTTCCCCAATTCGAGAGCTACGATGGGACCTCAGATTCGGTCGACCATCTGGAGGCCTTCCGGACAATGATGCTGCTTCATGGCATGCCAGACGCCATCCTGTGCCGAGCTTTTCCGTCAACCTTGAAGGGAGTAGCAAGAAATTGGTACTCAGCACTGAAGCCGGGTACTATCTTCTCTTTTGAACAGATGAGCTACCAGTTTGTTGCTCATTTTGTCAGCAGCTGGCGTCCCCGGAGAGGTTCGGAGTCCCTCATTAACATCAAGCAAAAGGAGGGAGAATCCATCCAAGCTTACGTCAACCATTTCAACGTCACCGCGTTGGAGGTCCGAAACTTGGACCAATCAGTTGCGATGGCCGCCCTGAAGGGCGGTCTTCAAAAGAACGATCTTCTGTTTTTTCTGAAAAAGAAGTATCTTAGGGACTTCATCGATTTGCTGGCTCGGGCCGAAGGATATGCCTGTGCAGAAGAAGCCTTCAAGATGAAGGACAAGGAGATCGTGAAGGAGCGGCAGGCGGGAGGTTCCAGCAAGCCCACAGTTGAAAAAGGGCCGAGTGAAGCTTGGCCACGTTCTCGAACTCTCTCCGGATACAAGCGTGTCCAGACTCCTCCCTGGGCCCGTAAGAAGAGAAGCCCGGACCGTAGAGTTTGGCGGGGCTCTCCCCCGGGAAGATTTCACAGCTACGCCCCTCTCAACGCATCAAAAACTCAAGTGCTGATGGAGGTCAGGGGTAGCTGCCGAGGCCGGAAAGGATGCGCACACACCCCGGGAAGCGCAATCCTAACAAGTTCTGCCTCTACCATCGTGACCATGGCCATGACACGGAGGAGTGCATTCAGCTCCGAGATGAGATCGAGGAGCTCATCAGGCGAGGTCGGCTCGACAGATTCATTCGACGCCGACCTGAAGGTAGGAAAGATCGGCCAAGGGTCCTGCCACAACCGGAGCCGCCAAGGAGGGAGGACTAGCCTGAAGATCAGCCTCCAATTGGGATCATCAACTCCATCTCTGAAGGACCCCGACGGAGGGCAGACCTTCCGCGACCATGAAATTTGAAAAATCTACGAATGTATTACCAATAACTTTACCTCAAATAAAGGTTTCTTTCATATTTGTATATCTTCTTTTTGGCTTGAGCTCATAACGACAGGGAGCAGCTCTTTTCGACAATCGAAATTAAGCATGTTAGGAATATGAGGAGAATCTCATCCTAACATGAGCAAAGTCGAAGGCCCGATTATTTAAGACCGGATGGGGGGAAAGGCCCTTACAACGGCCCTTATGTGCCCCCATAGCCTTATTAGGAACAGGAGAAGAACCTCGTCCTAACATGAGCAAAGTCGAAGGCCCGATTACTTAAGACCGGATGGAGGAAGAGGCCCTTACAACGGTCCTTATGTGCCCCCACAGTCTTGTTAGGAACAGGAGGAGAACCTCATCCTAACATGAGCAAAGTCGAAGGCCCAATTATTTAAGATCGGATAAAAGGAGAGGCCCTTACAACGGTCCTTATGTGCCCCCACAGCCTTGTTAGAAATAGGAGAAGAACCTCGTCCTAACATGAGCAAAGTCGAAGGTCCGATTACTTAAGACCGGATGGGGGGAGAGGCCCTTACAACGGCCTTTATGTGCCCTCACAGTCTTGTTAGGAACAGGAGAAGAATCTCGTCCTAACATGAGTAAAGTCGAAGGTCCGGTTATTTAGAGACCGGATGGGGGGAGAGGCCCTTTGCAACGGCCCTTATGTATCCTCACAGCCTTGTTAGGAACAGGAGGAGAACCTCGTCCTAATATGAGCAAGGTCGAAGGCTCGATTATTTAGAGACCGGATGGAGGGAGAGGCCCTTTACAACGGCCCTTATGTGCCCTCATAGTCCTGTTAGGAATAGTAGGAAAACCCCGTACTAACATGAGCTGAAATTGACTGTGTCGGGAACAGAAGGAGAACCTCATCCTGACACAGACGAAGACCTGATCATTCAAGATCGGATGAGGAGAAAAGCTTCCTCGATGGCTCCTCTACATCCCTACAACCACGCTAAGAGCAGAGGGAAAACCCTCGCCCAAGTATAAAAAAAAAAAGAAGAAGGAAGAGGGGAGATCAAAAGGGAGAGCGACGAACCATACCAGTAATAAGGAAAAAACGAACCGCATCAAAGACACAAGGGAAGGGAGAAGACTCTTATCAAAAACCCTCAGTTCCTAAGAGGAAACTCAACACAGGCGACGAGAAGTTCGAAAAAATCGACTTCCACAAGGTGACAAGAAGTTCGAAAAAATCGACTTCCATAAGGCAGCGAGAAGTTCGAAAAAATTAACTTCCTCAAGGTGACGAGAAGTTCAGGCCCCCAAGCTCGAGCACCGAAAGGAAACGACAAACTCGAATAGCTTCAAAAAGGCCTACAGTCATGAACAAAAAGGACGAATCAACATGGCGACGATCAGGAACCTTCAAACAACGTCGACATCAAACATGACAAAAGACAAAAAAAATCCGGTAAACGATAACTTAATGCAAGAATGGACAAGGTAATGGAAAACTTCCTTTTCATTTCATTAGTGAAGTGTACATTACAAAGCCTTGAAGGCCAAAAAAGAAAAATGACAAGAAGAGAAAAAGAATGCATGGAAGGATAAAAGATAAAAAAAAGGGGGGGCTCTAAGGAAGCTCAGCCTCTTCCGACTTCGAGCTCTCGGTTCCGGTCCTTATTAGGGATTGCTTTAAGTTTTCGACTTCTTCCTCTAGTTCCATCTTTCTCAGCAGCAATCCCGGTACATCTGGTGGAATCGTCGGCTCTCGCCCTCCGACTCTCGAAGCTTCTTCCTTAGGACCTCGGACTCCACCTCGACATCTTTGACCGCCTGCCCTCGTGGACCAGCTGAATCTTCAGCCGCTGCAGTTTGGCCTCCTCCCACCCAAGGGCCACGGACAGCTCTGCCATGGTCCCCCTCAAGGAGCGGAGCTCGTCGGAGCCTTATGCAAGGGCAGGCTGGACTCTCTCAGACAGTTGCCTCTGAAGGCGGACAACTTCGTCGGTCACCGTCTGGAGCTTCCTTCGGTAGTCCTCTACTTGCCCGCTCCAACTGGCTCGGTAGGCATTGTAGTTCGCCTCGACGTCCTGCAGCTGCTTTTGAAGGTCAGAGAACTTCTTTGACCAGTCTCAGTCGCGATCGGCTTGGATTGTGAGCCAGGATGAGCTCCCTTCCAACTGACCGATCCTCTCCCGTACGGCCGCCAGCTCGACTTCAAGGGAGCTAATCTTGGAAGCCTGAGTCCAAGATCGATCGCTGGCACATTTTCGGAGTTCCTCAAGCTCCATCACAAAGTCGGCCTTCCTCCGGGTATAGTCCATGAGACCCTTTCTGTGAAGGTTCTAAAAGCGAATAGCCTCCGCAGTGACTTTCGAATAGCTCTTCCTCAGCCGGTGAAGTTCATCTTCCAACTTCTTGGATTTCTTCGTCAACTGATGAACTTTCCTTCTGAGGTCTCGAATCATCGACTTTAGAGGGATCTCCTGTGGTAGGAGAAGAGCTTCGGCAGGGCACTGTCATTGGGAGACAAGAACGCCACAGCTCAAATTAGTACAAGAAGACGGAAGAGAAGAAAAGGAATGCAAAAGAAGAAAAAGGAGCTTTTTGTAAAGAAGAATCCGATTTCATTGATTATATAATTTTTAAGTATAAGAGAACGAAGAAAAGTCACCACAAAAGAAAAAAATAAAACTAGAGGTTTCGAACTTCTGGGACAGAAGTGGAGGGGCTCGGCATCCCTGGAAGGTCGGTAGCAGCGGCCGCAGCGGTCGAAGGGGTCCCGACTGGAGGAGGACCGGTCACGGCTTCGGAAGGTCCGGCTTCATCGTCGGATGCCTCATCCAGGAAGCCGAGGTCCAGTTCAAAAAACTTTCCGGCCACCTTCTCTTGGCAGAGTTCGAAACCCTTGATGAAGGCATCCTGACCGAACTGGATCTGTAGATCCTCTATCTCGGAGGAGGCCTTGAATTCCTCCACTGCTCGGGCCCCTGCCTTCGAGACCAGGGATGGGATCCGCGCCTTCAGCTCAGAAACCTGCGCCTTCAGTTCGGAGACCTCAGCCTCTGCCTTGTCTCTCTCTTCCTCCAAAGTGGCCCTCAAGTTCATCGAGGTTTGCCCCTCCTTCAGCAGCGCCTCTTGGAGACTTGCAACTTCAGTAGTCTTCTCCTCGAAGCGGACGGCCTCGGTCAGACGACCTTCCTTCGCCTGGCGGCCTCCTTCCTGGCATCGTTCATCGCCTCGATGTTGGCGATGAGCTGGTGTCCCACCTGCAAGAGCAGGGAATCAATATAAAAGCCGAAAGGTAAGCAAAGTAAAGAGGCAGGAAGAAGGAGTGAATTGATCTACCTCGAAGAAGGACCCCAGAGAGTTCCAGACCCGCTGCTCAGGGTCGGTGTGGACGATCCTGCGGACGACCTCGGGCAGGATGCACCCGTCGACCAATTTCTTTATTAAATCCTTATTATGGAAGGGATTTTTCCCTAGATCTTCCTCGGATTTGCCTGCCCCCTCGACGGCAGCCTTGCGGCTGCGGCTCTTATGGGCCAGAGTCTTCTTTCTCCTCCTCCTTGCACCCCCGGATGCCCCCTCGGGATGAGCCTCTGGAGTGGGATCCACGGCCGGGGGGCTCCTTGAAGGGGCTCGGGGGACTTCGGATTCGACGTCGGAAGGGACATTGACAGTGACAGCCACCTGAGCAGGCGCGGCCGAGCTTGTCTCTTCTGTCCTGACTTTCTTCACCGACTCCGAAGTTGAGGCGCCTTTTCTCTTGTGGGTCTTAAGACCCTGGGCTAACCTCCGAGCCACGCCTGCATCCATGTCTGCAATAAAAGAAGATCAACACGGCTCAGAGATGGAATAAGAGAAAGGGGAAGCACAAAAAAATATATATATATAATTATACCGACAGGGTTAAGAGGACTCAGGCCGACGTTGAACAAGAGTTGTTCTTTTAGAAGTTCGGAGAGGAGGGGAGCTTGATAGGCCTCGAGCTTTTTGGAGGCTTCGAGGTCGTCCCTTTCCAGGCTAGAAGCCCGGTGGACGGAATCCCTCAGGGAGCCCCAAGGGGGTAATCCCAGCTCCAAGGTCGGGCACCGAACATAGAAGAACCTCTCCTTCCAGTTGTGGATAGAAGAGGGGGCGCCTTTCAGCAACCCCTTTCTACCGAACTGGGGGGAGAAGTACCACTAGTCCTTTGCCGAGGGGTGACATTTGAAGGTGTAGAAATACTTAAACAGAGAAAGGGTTGGCTGGACTTCGGCTAGGTGACAAAGGAAAAGAAATCCTATCAAAAATCTAAAGGAGTTCGGCGCTACTGAGACTAGAGAAATGTTCAAAAAATGAAAGAGAGCGATGACAAAAGGTGGAAGTGAAAGTCGAAGTCCGACACGGAAGGCCTCCTGGTACAGACAGAAGCAACCGGGAGGAGGAGCGCTAGCCCGATCAGTTGGCCCGGGAAGCTCCGGCTCGTACTTCGGAGGAACTCCATACTGAATCCTTATCAGTGAGAGTTCATCCGGAGTCAAAGAGCTGGGGATGGTGTCCGGTGCAAAGACTAGACGAGGTTCGATCCTAACTACGGATTCATCTACGGTACAAGGACTTTGGGAGATTGGGACTGACGAACTCCTAGAACCGCTAGAAGAGGAGATATCGGAAGACATTTTGGATCGAATGGAAGCCACAAAAATCTCGAAAAAAAAAATCTAAAAAATAGCAAACAAGCTCTCGAGGAAGCTAAACAAATGGAATACGGAGAAGAAAGAACAGAAAAATGATAAGAAGTTTCAGAACTAACCTAGGTTGGCCCGAGGAGTGCAGGAAGATGGCAAGGATGATAGAAGTCGACCCGGAGGATGCCTAAAGCCAAGAAGGACGTTAAAGGAAGCTGGAGCTCTCAGAGAAGAGGAGGGGACCAAAGGATTCTCTCAGACAAAGTGAAATCCCTGAAGGAAGAGGACGTGTTTAAATAACTCCTAGGGTCTGGCGCAATAATGATTGCGGATCTTCTCTGGCCGACCTACGCTCGCCGCGTGTCCCACTCACCATGGCAGGTGGTTGAAAATGGCTGATAGCTGACAAAATCATTATTGCACCGTACCTAGCACCACGCCCCAGTGAGAATTTCGAAAAAATCTTTTCGGATCGCTTTGGTTTGAAAAGACTCCGGCACCAGCGCGCCAAACGTCAAAATATCTGAAAACCATCGAGTGCGGAATTCGAGGGAGGCAACTTCGACTGTGAGAATTTCTCTGTACTTTCTTCATTCAGAGCCTGAACTCGAAAGTAGGGGGACTGGTGTTGGGTGTAAAATACCCCCAGCCGAAGTTTGCAAAAGGCCGACCCTTCTAGGGCTTTACCGGCTTCCGACCTTGTGTGACGTCTTTCTGAACTCCCTCGACCATCCGGACTTCTCCGACAATGAACTTCTCCATTCATCTACCGGACTGCTCCAAACACTCTCTAGGCTTCACTATCAGTCGATCTTTTAAAGTAATCAACTATTCTCCGAATCTCTTCCGGACTTCTCCCAGCCACGATCGACTTTACTCCGGACTCTTTTCGGACTTCGTCGACGTCCGAACTTTCCCAACAACAGGGCTTCTGCAGTAGCTAGGTTCCATCCAAGTTTCTACGACGGTCGACCGCCTTCCGGATTTTATCCGGGCTCCTACGGGAGCTGGATCCCAGACGAACTTCTACCGCAAGCAGTCTACTCCGAACTTCTACCGCAAGCAGTCTACTCCGAACTCCTACCGCAAGCAGTCTACTCCAAACTTCCACAGCGAGCAGTCTACTTTGGATCTCTACTGTAAGCGAATTCCATCCGAGCTTCTACTGTAAACAAATTTCTTCCGAACTTCTATCACAGGCAGACTTCAGCCGAGCTCCTACAGTGGGTGGATCCCAGACGAGTTTCTACAACGGGATAGGCTCCACCGACCAGGTCACTACTCCGAGCTCCAACGACAACCGATCTTCGACCGAGCCTCTACAATAAGAGGCCTCCTTTCAGATTTTTGCAAGAACCGGACTCCGTCCGAACTTTCATAGCGGATGGATTCCGGACGAGCTTCTACAACAGACGGGCTCCAGCAGCCGGACTTCTACAACAGATGATCGCCTCCGGTGTCTGCCGAACCTCCCCAGCCATCAACCTTCAATGGCGTCAGTCGGACTTCAACAATGCCATCCAGACTTCCACAGGATCCCCAGACTCCTCCAGCGGACGAACCTCCCCAACGCCATCGAAAGTCCACCGCCGGCCAACCCTTCGTCAGATTCTTCATGAAACCAGACTTCTCTAGTGGATAATCTTCAGACGAGCTTCCACATCAGGCAAATTCCAGACAGACTTCTCTAGCAATCGGATTCCTATCGGACTTCTTCAACAGGCTGTTCCTGTCCGAGCTTCTACAGCAGATGACTCCCGTCTGCAGTACCAACGGCACTCAACAACCGTTAACCCATCAACAACTTCGGGAACATCCGAGCTTCTTCCAAATTGCAGGGACAGAGAGTCATTCTGCTCCATCAGACATCCCAGTCAAGTTTCAGCCAACAGGTCCGAACTCTCTGGCAAGTCACGACAATAGCCACTACCCCACTCCACTCTCTATAATAGATTCTACGTGGTCCCACCACTCTCTGGTAAGTCGCGACAGCGGACATCACTCTTCTCTCCATAACAAACCCCATGTGGCTTTGAACAGCCCACTGACGCCACTACTCTCTGCCACAAACTCTACGCGGCCACGAACGGCCCACTATCAGGCGGTTACGGACGTCGCTGTCAATCGGTTACGCTCCTCCGTCTATAAAAGGGATCCTCCAGATACGTTATTCTCTAAGCTCTAAACTCTATCTCAAAACTCTGCTAAAATTTTTCTTGAGCACTCCATTTCTGTTGAAGCAGAGTACTGACTTGAGCATCGGAGGGTCTTGTCAGAGTACCCCCAACTCCGATTTAGACTTTCCTTGCACGTCCTGACGGCGGCCGCAATCATCCCAACTCCAGTTTCTCCGACTTCGACAGAATTCTGTATCAACAAATAATATCGAGATAGCAACAAAAATACCAAACTTCAGCTTGGAAAATCCTAATTCGCCTTAATCTTTGCTGCAATAATTTCAATAATGCAGAAAGACTGAATCCAGCAATGCCAAATTCTTCGTACACAGATAAGATAAGTCTCCAGTGAGGCGGAAAAAGGGATCTTTATTGAGTAACCCGATGCCCAAGAAAGGGAGATAGGAGAACATGAAGGAGACGAGGACCTATAAAAGCAAACCTAGTCACCATCAAGAGCTCTTAAAAAAATAATACCTTTCTTGCTTACCTTTTCTTCTTGCTGGGCTTCTGTGGAGATCCCCATGAGAGAGACACAGAGAGAGAGAGAGAGAGAGAGAGAGAGAGCGATGCGTTCTTGCCTTGCTGAAGTTTGGGCGGAGAAGAGGGAATTCGAGGTTCCGGCGTGGGACAGCGCTCCAACGGTCGAATTCTACGATGCATCCACGTGGACACAATATGAGGCGGCCTTAAGATGTAAGAACTTTAAATTGCGGATGACAAAACACGGGAAAAGGAGGAGAAAATTATAAAAAAATATTGCGTTGGATATTTCATCACAAGACAACCATCCTAACTAGCCTTCAGCTCTCGGGTCTATTTGGCTGACCGGATTTAAAATTTCATAAGTTTTATTGGTTACATTAGTGAAACCATCAAAAATTTGGATTACAGATCAATACGTATAATTATCGAGGGGATAATCTTTTCTGTGGACTTATCGAAATCTCATAAGGTAAAAAAAAATCTATTAAGATAATTATTTTTATTTTATAGGATTCGAATCAGTCTATTCAAAAGATGACTCTTGCCATTTGTAAATATAGGCCTACTCCAACCTTCGATGGTTGGATCCAAACTTTTTTATTTTATAAGATCTAAATTTTTGATGATTGTATTGGTCCAATCTATGAATCCAACGAAATTTTAGGTTGAATCATCCAAATATTTATACTTAAATTTAAAATTTCAATCCTAATATACTTTGATCCTCTCTTTTATTTTATTTGTCCAGTAGTTATCTATGACATCCATGTTATAATTATTATGGACCCTTATGTTATTGTACTCCATGTAAGGAGCATTATTTTTAGATTCATAGGCGACATTAGAGTCTTAAAAAATATGAATTAGCACTAGAGCTAAATTGTTGGCTTCTGTTCTTGAAAGCTTTTATAAAATTTAAGAGCAACTTGTATGAATAATAAAGTATTACTTGTTAGGCTTAAAGTAGGCCGATCAGTAGAATCATGAAAATGAACCACCATTTTAGTAGTTTGAATCCTCTCTATTTTGTATATAAGAGTAAATTTAAAAATTTAAATAGCTTTTTTCCAGCTAGAATTCTCCGTTACAATCGTGGCAGTATGGTTACATGATTTCTATTTTCTATACATGACATGTCATTTAAAAAATAAATAACTAATGATTTAATTAGGGATCTATGAATAGTTCTTTTAATAGACATTCTATATTGATTCCTGTACTAATATATGCTTATTGTATAAAACTTGTCGATCAAGATCTTTGAAATAATTAATGAACTTAATTACAGATCAAAATAGAAAATAATTATTTATTTATTTGTAGCAAACATACTATCACTTGTATATTCTAAGCATTGTCACATTATTTCTCCTTGAGACTTATTGTAGAAGAGACCTACCGATCAGAACCAATCCTCCATTAAAATGTACCTAAGATGATATGGCGAAGACACACCAGCTATGAACCCATGACCATCATTTCAGCCAACCACGTGGGCGAAGTCTACACCAAACGCCTACAATTAACAACCTCGACTTAGAAGAGATGGAAAAGATTTCTCTCTCAATAAAGGGTCAGGACGTGGTCTAATGGCATGCAGAGGTAGGTTTAACAAATCACAGATTCTGGCTAGTGGCCTATGGACTCAATCTTCATATAAAAAGAGATATGAAGGAGATCTTTAGGTAAGAAATAACAAGCAAAAAAAAGCAAATTCAGGCACTCGAGAGAAGGGTATGCCCTAAGGGAAGAGAAAGGAGAACTCTTTGTTCTTCCGACTCTCATTTTTTTTTTTCTATTGTTCTCAAAGCTCCAGCTAACTTAAATATCGAAAGATCTTCCATCGAAATATTCCTTGCGAGTATGAATTTTTTTTACAGATACCTTCCGACATCATAAATTTCGGACAGCATCTAGCTTCAGTTATATCAGCACCCCTTGGAGCCTTGTGGCAACAGGGCTAAAATGTATCATCCTTTCAATATTCAGAGAATGCCGATTGATTTAATTTACAGTGGATAGTAAATAGAAACAATCTATGATGCATATTACTGTTTATTAACTCATAGATTATTATGAATGGGGATGATATAATGTACATAATATACTGGATCTCACTGGTGTGTATCTATGAATCTTGTAATTATAGTATTTAGTGATTTAAATTGGTTCTCTACAAAAATTTTGATTAATATAGATAATGTTGGTGCGTGTTATCCGACCTTATCACCGTTGGGATACGTGGTAAAAAATTGTTATTTGGGTTAAATACACTTTTAGATTACATTGGCGTATTATCGATCTCCCTCTTCAGTATTATCTGTTAATTGCGTTAATCCAAAACTACTGATAGACTGGCGCTCATCGCAGTTTATCATCGATCTGCGACATTTTACTTCGATTTTCGACCGATATGATTATCAACATTAAAGGCATGATATCCAGTTCAAACGATTACCAATATCAGTTGTTCCACATCGATATGTTACTGACATGTCACTAAAGATGCAGACGGTTATCCGACAGCTGTCATTCAGCTCAATATTAACTGTCTTCCAGCTATATTTCAGTTTATTGTCATGTGGGTAGCTGCCTTACGATTTCTACACAGCTGGCTATTCTGTTATAACAGATTTCTAACGGTCTGATAAATTTTTCTTAAGATCTAAGCGAGCTCCATCTATATAAAAGGGATAGGATATTCTTTGAGGGATAAGTAAGAACAGAGAGAAAATTTTGCTAAATTTTTTGTTGAAAAAATTAATTTTTTTTTATTTTTTTTAATTTGAAATTTTTATTTTATTTATTTTATTTTTTATTTTTAAAATTTTAATCGATTAAGTATCGAAGGATTCGAAACTGAAAGTATTCTACCTATTTTAAATTTTCTTTGATAAATTTACTCATGATCTATATCAATTTGATCTTTAGGAGCACTCCAGATCGATCTCGCCGACTTCCCTACGGAGCCCTTCAGCAACAGACAAGATCCCAAATTCAAATTGAATAGCTATCCTCCTCCCGAGGATTCGGGATTTGTCTGCAACCAGGCTCACGCAGGTAACAAGAAAGGGAAAAAAACCGCCGGTCCTCCGCCGAGGAGTCGAGGAAGGGAGAGAGAGGGCGATGGGGATTCGCTTCATACTGCTGGTAAACAAGCAAGGCCAAACCCGGCTGGCCCAATACTACGAGTACCTCACGCTCGAAGAGCGCCGCGCGCTCGAGGGCGAGATCGTCCGCAAATGCCTCGCCCGCACCGACCAACAGGTTTCTCCCTCCCTCCCTCCTCTTATTTCTCCTCGATATTCTTCTTCTTACGTTCAATTCTTCTACGTAGTGCGATAGATCTATCGGAGTTACCTCAGATTTTTTTTCTGCCCTAGGAAAATCCAAAAAGGGTTTCTTTTTCGAATCGATCCCGGCTGTGGACAGGAATCTGCCAGGGATTGGTGTCTAATTCTGACGCCGATTTGATATTTTATGGTCTCTTCCTTATGGGAAGGCGTCTCTACATGGGTTTCTATGGAAAAAAAAGATTTTTAATGATTCCTCTCGTTTATTTTAGCGAACTGTTTAGATCCGTGAAAGAAAACTGATTGCATCTGGGCAATACCGAGACCTATTTTATTAAATTGCACTCTTATTCTCTCGTGATGATGTTAAGGAGTTTAGGGTTTGTGGTTGTTCGAGCCTTTGCGTTAGTAAAATTGTTATGTTGGTGGATGTTGGTTTTATTGATCCAATGGTAATTAAGAAAAATTATCCTTTCCGCGTGTAAATTGGGTTGTCAAAGGCAGTTTGTAGAAAGGTGTGAGGTGCACGCCTCTTGAGTATGCTGAAGCCCTGAGATACATCTTCTCTCTGTCTCTCTCTCTCTCTCTCACACACACACATTCCCTGTATTAACTCCAAAAGCATGCAATTATCTGTTCCCATTCGTTGTTATTTTTTAGTTGATCATACTTTTCTTCTTGCTATACTCACGGATGTCCAATTCTGTTTCTCATTGCAGTGTTCTTTTGTTGAGCATCGGAACTACAAAATTGTGTACAGGCGATATGCATCTCTGTTCTTCTTAGTAGGGGTTGACAATGATGAAGTATGTCATTCTGTTCTCTTGGTGTGTGTACACATTCTAGTCTTCAGTAAATTATGCTGGTTATATGAAGCATTGATCCTATATATTTTACCGACTCAAATAAAGCCGTGTGAGCAAAACTATTAATGTCACTTTCTTCTGTTGTGATAAAGATTTGAATTTCAAATTCTGTGAACTAATAAAAAAACATAATACCACCAATATGAATTATGGCATTGGAACCCCTTTTTTGATGAATAAGAAGCTGTTATTTTAATTGTAACTGAGATGGCGCAAAGAACAATTGGGGAGATGAAGTTATTTTATGTTATACTGCTAAGATTTCATTAGAGGAAAATGTCCTGACTAGGCTTGTATGCAAGCACATAAGGGTGGACGTTCATTGAGACCCAGTCACCCATTTTATTGCTCCTAGAGGGAATTAAATTTTTATAACAAGAAGATATGTTCTTCCTATATTTTGTTGTTCTTTGCAGAAATAAATAGAGATAGAGTTGACTTTTTTAATGCACTGAACTTCATATGTTACATAGAACTGAGTGGTTGAATGTATTAAACAAGGCACGGCAGCATAAATATTTGGATCCACTTACAGTTTGGGTGGATCTTATAAATCCGCAGCATTGATTGGATTAAGTTCTCATTGGTTATATAACAGGAAATACATTTCAGAATAAACATTAATTCTAGATTTGCCATTATTTTGGATATCTGCATCTGTTTACCTTAATCTCAAAACATTTTTGTGGGTTGTTTAAATCTTTCTTTCTCAATCTCTGGGACAATGTCAGGTTGATTCTGTTCTTTTTTTTTTTTTTTAAAAAAAAACTTTGTGGGGCTTGTCATGTGTCTTCACTGATAAGAAGCCTTGAAGATATAGAATTATTTAAATTTTTAATGGTATCAGGAAAAAGGTCACTAAAAGCAATTTTACTCACAGTTGGACTACACAGTTTATATTAAGTCTTTGACAAAGTATTTAACGATTTTAATCAATGTGGATCAATTAAATTGAAGATCCAATTTGTTGAAGTTGATATGAACTACAAAACATGTCTAGAAACCAAAAATAACATATCTTAGTGGTCTCTAACTTATGGATCAAGTTGGTACAAATTTAGGGTTGAATAATCTGAGTGCATTTTTCTTTTATTTTTAGTATCTGGTTTCCTATTTTATGACTTTGTGAAGCTCGTCTATATAAGGTAGTCAAGGATTTAGTTTATGGGAGATTTTTGATTGATTAGTAGAATTTTATTTGTAGAGTTTTCTTCCACTTCTCTTCTTGTTCCTTGTGCTTCTCTCTCAAAGTATGTGGGTTTAGACCTCTGTTAGAAAGTTATTGGAGTGATGAAAGTTGCTAGTGTTATGGCTTACTTTATGCTTGCCTGAACTCTTGGATTTAAAACCTGAGGTGAAAGAGTTCATAAGGAAACTTCTAATCATGCATCTCAAACTCTACTTGGTAGTCAAGGGAATTCATGAGAGGCTTCTGCTTAGGCTAAGTAAATAGGGTAACCATGGAGGCTTGCAGTTGAAGTTAATATGGATGAGAATTAGAAAATTCCTGTCTGCTCATGTTTACAGATATTTAATGTCTGCCAAGACATCGTAGGGCAAACTCAATAGAGGGTTTGGTCTTCTGATGGAACCATTCCTCGACTAGCAATTCAATACAACCATGATGTTGTTTAGGACATCATCTCCTTGTTCAGCACTTCACTTGAATAACATCTTCCTTCTTTAGATGAACCATGATCTCAGAACTTTGAAGGTCTTCTAAACTTGTATGTGACAGATTGGTGCCATTGTCGGAATCTGACCACCTACAACATTAATCTGTAACTTGACCATTCAAGGCTTGAAGATTTTGGACCTCATATTTGCAATTTTGAAGTCACTTTGTAGGATCAGATCGCTTAACACTGCTATTAGGTTTTTCCTTTTTATTGCTTCACTTGTTCTATTGCTACCACGCAGTCCAGATAATCTCATGCAATAGAAATCATTAATATCTTTAACACTTCTTTTGCAGAATGAGCTAGCAATCCTAGAATTTATACATCTATTAGTCGAAACTATGGACCGCCATTTTGGAAATGTGGTATGTTTGTAAAAATCCTCAATACCTCAGATTAGACCACCTTTCTTGTTTCATTGAAGATCTAAAATATGCCTTTTTTATTTTTACCTTGTTCACAGTGTGAGCTGGATATCATGTTCCATCTTGAGAAAGCACACTTCATGCTGGAAGAGATGGTAATGAATGGGTGCATCGTCGAAACAAGCAAGACAAACATTTTGGCCCCAATTCAACTCATGGACAAGGCATCATAGCTCTTTAAATGTTGCTTGTGTATCTTGCTGTTGATCTGATGAAATCAAGTTCTGCACAGCACACGTGGTTTTGCTTTTTCTTACATTGTTTTTTACTCCGAAAATTTGTTCGCAGATGATGAAACTAGCTTGTTGGAATAATTGATTGCATAAGCATTTTATAGTAAATCATTGTTGAAAGGCATGTCTTGGATGACTCAGATGATTTTGTCATACGCTTCTGTTCTTGATAAATTGTATGTTATGCTCTGCTTGCAGCATCGCAAGATGGGTAGCTACAACTAACTGAACATAAACATGTATCAGGTAGCCAATGTATGCCTGACCTGATTGATGTACACAAACACATGGTAAACTGCTACTCGATTATCATGTTTCTAAACATATGGTAAACTGCTACTCGATTATCATGTTTCTGAGTGAGTGGAATCTTTTTATTTTTATTTTTTTTTATTATTATTATTTTAAACTGAGCTGAACCCAATGCATTTGGCCCTGAAGCTCGAAGAAGCGCGGCCAAATTCGTGCCGGTATCGACTCGAGTTAATGGGCTTCTGTTCCTCAAACCATTTGTTGGTGTTTGGATGATCTAGATAGCTTTTAGGGTTGCATTTGTAGCGCTATGGACAATCAGTCGACAGTGAGCTTTATCTGGCATTTGTAGTGAAGCATGCGGCAGGTTTCTATTCTTTATTTTGATTCTTTTAAATCAGTTTTCCAGCTTCTCAACGAAATTTTCGTTGGTGCACGTTGCCCTCCCACTTCTTCAACAGTAACAACGCATTGGCTTTTGTTTTCCAAACCATTTCTTGTTCTGCTGCACAAACAAAGTCAGACAGCTCTCGGGGCTGCATATTTACGTTATACAAAATCAGATGATGAGCAAGATCTGGCAACCGTGGTGAAGCATCGGTTGTATGTGGCAGGTTTTTAGTTTTTTTAGAGAAGGAAAAAAAACTCACTTTTTCTTCATTTCAGTGAAGATTGCGTGGGCATGTTGCTCCCCTACCCCCAAATTCTTTTATTTTTTCTTGGATAAGAGAAAAAAAACCCAATCATCTTTATAACATAAGATTTGTCTATCAGCCAGTTGGCAGACCCAAGTTTGTCTAACTTGAGAATAATCCAGAAATTCTCTTGCAATGCGGCACGAGACTATTGGTTTTACTCATCAATTTGTGCAACACATGAGAATAGTGAACCGTTGAGTTGGCAGGCCAGAATTGGACGCGAGCAACTTTCTGTGCACATGAAAATGGGCAGGCCAAAACATTATCTAAAATAAACGCTGTAAACTTAGAGAGCTGTGCATGCACGGCAAAAGATCTTGCTTATTTTGGAAACTGGACTTGGTGGCAATCTAAGCATGCACAACCCTCGTGCAACAGAGTGCACTGCAAAAGATCCCTTTTCAAGCGGTCATGCTCTCTTTTATTATCCCACCACTTCTTAATATAAAACTTTAACATGTAAAATTTTTAGGAGTGACTTTCCTGTTTAAGAAACTAATAGAACTGAAAGATCAAGTCACATTTGATTGATTTACCGAAAAAGACCTGAGAGGTCACGTGAAAGGGCAACTTAAGCTAGGTTTTAAGGTATGAAAAAACTGTGGATCACAATGTTAAGTACAAAAATCAAAATATTGTTAAGACCATGGGAAAAAAAGAAGAGAGAATAATTCGTAGATCTCAGTCACAATAAAGCATTTAAAAATTTAAATCAGGCTCAAAGGTATATAAAGCTAGTTCACTCGATCTTTTACGCGGTGCCCCCATTTCTGTAGATGATTGCCTGGCTTTCTTAAAATTTATATATAGCGTAAATGTTTTACACATTGTTTTGCATTTTGGTACCTTGTTGCCACCTTGGATTTCAGACATACCATAAATTGGTACTCCTGAAGGTTTCTATCATGCTGCCACCACCAAGAAAAAAAAAAGTCGAACAGCTATCAGATTGAAGCAAAAGCTCATAAAATAGGAGGAAAAAAAAAAAAAGATTGTAAATCTAACCAAGAAAAAAAATTGTAAATCTAGCCAATAATAACCGCATTTTCGCTTTCCCATGGCAACAGGCAACACCAATTGCAAATCTGCAGATGCTTCAGCCTTCAGCTGCAAATCGTGAGTTGGGCAGACGAAGAATCAACAAGCAACAGTTTGACATAAAGTCTTCTTTATACATGACCACGTGACAAGAACAACATTGTAGAGCGAAACAAATAACATGCAATGTACAGCAAATAAAATTAGTGCAAATTCTTGCAGAAATAACTCTTGGCTGGAGAAAAGAATATCAAAAAAATTTAGAAGTGATATCACTTGACGCTTCCAAGCTGCTGTTGGCCAAGGGTTTAGAAGTTCCCACTTCCCCCCATTGCAGTTGAAGAGGGAAACCCGGACCTACCGAGACCAGTTCCCGTGCCCATGGCTCTCCCCATGTACGCTGAAGTTGGTAGTCCCTTTTCCTTCTCATCAGACCCATCACTAAGCCCCCCAACAATCCCAATATCTGCTAGATTCACCTTCTTGGCTGTAAATTCCAATGAAGCACCAGGTAAAAAATATGATGAAAGAAAAAAATCCGCTTGATGTTGTCACAAGCTGACCTAAATACTATTAGCTTCATCCTGACACTCCACGTGCATGAAAATGCTGTATAAAAAGCATGGTCGAAATATTCTTTTAATGAAAAATTGGCATATGGCAGCTGCATCTGCAACAGCTATGCAACCCATCAGAGGTATGTAAACCTGAGACTGAACCAATATCTAATAATTTGTATATGAAGCTTAATAAACATAATCTTGAGTACTGAATATTTTTGAAGATTGCCTGTCTCCTACCTAACAATACCAAAAAGCAGTGCAATTCCAGATTTTATAAGGCATTCATCTATTGGTATGAAAAATATATCCAGCATCGTATGGTGATGTACAAAATGTCTGCAAAAATGATGGAAACCAAATTGAGATAAGATGCAAATTAAGAACATTGAGTTGGACCTGTGGTACAACTAGGATGCATAAAACAGGAGTGACTGAGAGTGCTAAGATGGATATGTGATGAATCGGGGGGAGGGGGGGGGGGGGTGGTGAAAAGATACATAAGAGAGTTTTGGAGTCGTACAATCCAAAGGATGAAGTGATGGAACTGACTGAAAGAATAGAATAGAAATTGCAATGGAGACAATAGGATATATTACCAAAGAGAACTTGGCAAAGTGGAAAGCTATAAAACAAGATTAGAGGACCCAAGAAAATATTCACATAAAAGCTATCATCAAAATCTAGAAGTTTGTGCTGACAGCAGAAGTAGCTCCCAATAGAAACAAATGCCAAAGAAAATTCATGTAGCCAATTCACAGAGACGAAATAAAAATCAAGTCACACAGTTATCGTTTTGTCTATCCATGCTTGGACACATGCATGCACACATTATTACCATAAAAAATAAGTTATATTCAACCATCTCAAGAAATTAGTGATTAATATGGTCATTCTCAAATCACAGGCATGTGAAGCTACTTCAGGGAACTGTTACACATGCATGCACACCTTAGAATTGAGAATTTAATTAGCAGCAGCAAACTAGTAGAGGTGTCTGATTTGTCTGTCACCCGATTTTAGATTCAATCTCAAAATTTGGATTGCTTAAAAAGATTCCCTCCAGAGACATTCAATTTGCTACAGTACTAGAATGGTTATTGGACTTGGGCACATGGATTAGATGGGAGAAAAGTATAAGCAAAGGTGTCACAAGGAATGCAAAACAAGTCATGACATCACCAGTAAGCAAGACTTTGCAAGTTTGGAACCTCCAGGTAAAGAATGTTAAACTTGGTGCTACATATGAATTTGCTGAGAAAACCAAAATCATTAAAAAAATTAATGGCAACAATCGAGAGGAGAAACTCACGGGCAGTTATATTCAGATCAATCAATCCACGGCTCAATGAATCAGCCCATATCCCAGACTTGACCTGAAAAGTATCCTTCTTGGCAGCAGGCTTGGAAGCTGTCAAAGAGGTCTGGTCCAGGTTGTTGAGGCTGTTATTTGTAGAATGCTGTGAAGGTTCTGTAGTTGCTACTTCAGTATAAGAGGTAAAGGCACCAAAGGTCTCATCCAGCTTGTTCAGACTGCTGGTTGTAGATTGTTGTGAAGGTTTTGTCGCTGCTGGTTCACTATGAGAAGTAAAGGCACCAAATGGGTCAGAACTCTCAAAATTGTTTAATGGAATGGCAGCAAAAGGATCAAAGATTTTGTTGCTTGCAGGCTCGGAAATGGGAGACTTTGTTTCAGTAGGTAAGCCTGGATCTGGTGCCGCAAAAAAATCCACATTATTTGAAGGAAATGCGGCAGGAATGGCAGGTTGACTGGCAAAGAGATCAGTGCTGCCCTGCAGTAAGATTGTAAGTAAATTACAACATCAGAGAAAAAGAAAAAACTTTGAATTAAATAAATTTCATCTGAACAAAAATGCAGGCTGCAAACAATGAAAAGGACAATAAAACATCGTTTGCATATCACAAAGCCCAAATAAATTAAAGGCAAGTAGGCGTTTGTGTTTTTGGAAGTTCAATAAAGGAAAAAATTAACCACCAAAAGAACAGGAAGCTTCGATTTTGAATTTTATTTTCTCCTTCACGCACAGGATTACTGTTCAAGTCACACAAGGCTACTATAATTTAAATTTGTACGGATGAGAACAGTTCCCTAATAGACATATAATATACTTGACTTCAACCGCCTTTATAATTGGGAAAAATATTTAGACTAACCTGAGTATGACAAGTTGCTGTTGCTCCAGCTTGAGGTGAGGCTGACTGAAAAGTTGCATCAGCAAAAAGATCAACTTCAGTTGTTGCAGGATTGCCATGCGTGGTTGTTTCTGTTGGAAGAGAAACTGGTTCATCCATAAAGTTGCCCGCTAAGCTTTGTCCAAATAGATCCACCTGGCTAGGACTCGTATTCGTTGATCCTATGAAATCAAATAGATGAGATATCAATAAGAAGCTCATTATAAACTTATTTACTTGAAGTCTAACAGTTATGGGCCACAAATCATCACAGATTAACTTGAAAAATATGAGCAGATAAAATGTTGCAACATTGAGGTCTAAGAATTGAGCCTGCCTGCATATTAGAATATATTAGGAATAAAATCAGTTACCTATTAATTGACACTAAGCAGTGATGTTGCCTCATGGGTACCATCCCCCATGACCATATCAAACAAAAACCAAATTGCCTTACAACCGTGCAACTCATACTTAACATTTCTAGATCAAAAGTATACAAAAATAGCATGATGTGATATTGCTTTAAGCATGAGAACCGGGAAACTGACAAACAAGCCCATGTCTAAAAGTATGGACATTGGTGCAAGAAGACTTATTAACATACAATGCACTTGCTAGAAAGAAAACAGAAGTGTAACAAAACTAGAAAAATAATAGAAGCAAGGTATGCTGAACCGGTATCGCCGGCCGTATCGGCCGGCCGGCGGTATGGTTCGGTACGATTTCGTACCATACCGAACCGACGAAGGCGACCCGAACTGGAAGAAGAAAAAGAGAGAAAAAGAGAGAAATAGAGAGAGAGAAGGAGGAAGAAAGAAAAAGAGGGAGGGGAAGGAGCCGGCGGGGCCACCGTGGCCGCCAGAGGGCGCAGTCCGCGCGAGTGGCGCCGCGGGCGTGAAACAGGGGCATCGTCCATGTTTCATGATTTTTTAAAAAAGATAGTTTTAAGTGAAGCCGGCAAATAGTTTGCCGGCTTTATGATTTTTATTTTTTTAAAAAAAAATTCATTAAGTCAGCAACACAGTTGCCAACTTCATGAGTTTAAAACAAAAAAAAAAAAATCGAAACAGACCGTCTGTTTCGAAAAAGAAGGGGGCGGAGCCGCAGAGGGGCTCCGCCCGCGCTACCGCCCTCAGGCTGTCGGCGTCGGCTGGCTGGCCACTGAGGGTCTTGCGACGGAGGCGCTGTCCGTCCGGTAGGTCCCTCCCCCCCGAGCGCGCTCTTTCTCTCTTTCTCACTCTCTTGAAAGCCCTATCGGATGATATGGAGCTCGGAAGCCCTCCGGCGGCTGCAGCCGGCCACCACCAGCCTCCGACGGCTCCCACCTCCCTCCCTCTCCTCCTCTCTCTCTCTCTCTCACTTTTTCTTTTTTTCCTTACGTACCGCCGGTGTACCGAATTTACCGACCGAATCGTACCGGTTCCCCACCGGTCCGATACAATACGGGGTATACTAGTCGGTTCCGCATGGTATGGCAAACGCTGAATAGAAGGTTAAATGGTTTTAAGATTAAATTCAGAAAAATATCTGATAATTAAAAACACATCTTTTCAAGTAAATGATTTATCATCCCAAAATTTTTAATCTTGAAATACTATACAAATTGAATGAGAGAATATGCTCAACTTTTGTGCGTGTTGCCTGGTAAATCCATATTGGACTAAAACCTGATTAGATTAAGAAATATCCCAACAAAATCAAGTTAGGCCCTAAACTTACATGATTTCTATACAAGTTGATTGTTTGCTTGAAATAGATGGAACCACTTAAGCCTCAGGTAAGCTCATGACAAACATCTAAATTGCCATATGTAGTTGATAAATCATAAATCATCAATCCAACCTGAAGGTACATTGAACATAGGTAAACAGACAGGTTTGTCTCCAAATTCCAGACTAAAAAGAATGTGCACCTAAGTCATTATCACACTGGGCTTGATGCAATACCCATATGTTTTACCATCCGGAGATGAAGATGATAAAACAAAAAGAAACAGACCATGTGTTATGTCACCTGGACACTCGTGTGCAGCTTTTAGAATTTGTATCCGATACATATCTGATGTCATACAGGTCGGGCATTTGAAAGTGGATAGGCAATGAGATGGACTTTTCAAACAATGAGTTCGATCCACTACAATAATGTTTAAAGTAGGTTTTGTTCTTTTTAGACATTGGTCAAGAAAGTAGGTACCCAAAAAGATCCCAAAATATCTTTTCTTTAAAAAAATGCCAAAGCTTATTGAGAAGTTTGTCTTTTAATATTTTTATTTTACAATATATAAACACATATTCTTATACAAAATATTTTTTTCTATGTATCTTGTTCTTCTTTTCCTTTTTCTTGTCAAGTTGGACAATTGGACTCATGTCTGCATCTAATGCTCATGAAAGAGGGCAGCAATAATTTTCTAGCACATCTGAAACTGCTATTCTTTGGTTTGTGTTGAAGATGGTAAGAAAAGATGGAAAGGACCTAGTGCAACATGGATGGAGGTTGTGAAGGATATGGAGAAACTTGGAATAACATCAACAGTGGTTCAATATGGGACACTTAGTAAATAAGAATCCATAAAGCCGAACCCAAATAGTTGGTAGAAGGCTTGATGACTACGTTTATGAATAAATCAAAGAGTAAAACTCCAGTAGGTGGAACAATAACATCTAGTTGTCCGAGCAATGTCAAAATATCAATTATAGATCCAATTCTGCGAAATATTCAAGTACAACTAATCATATCACTTAGCTTTGAAAAAAAAAACCCAGACAAAGAGTATCAAATATTATTATTATATCCTTTTCTCCTCTTCCCATTGAAAGGTTAACTATCTTTATCTATGTTTTGCAGAGTTTTTGCTTAAACAATTAAGAAAATGTATGAATCTTACTTATTGGAATCTAATCAAAGCAACCATAGCAGAAGTTGTGTAACTTATATGCATGAGCATGCACACAAATGCATATAATTTTTTTTTTTTGGTAAAGCATGCATTTAATTTTTCACCATGTAAAATTAGTAAACAATAACTTAAATACTCACCAGTTTTAGAAGATCCACGTGGGTCAAAGTCATCAAAATCATCCTCACTACTACTTGCTTGAACACTTGCGCTTTTAGGAGGTGGAGTGAGGCCTGGCTTAGTTGATGACCTTGAGTTAGATTGGGAAGAATCTTGATCCCTATTACAGAAGCAGCAAAGAAATTTTAGTTGAACATCAACCATAAGTGAAGCATCATCAACAAAATAAATTTTAGATATCTAAGGTTCATGACACATGATTGGATTAAGGCAACATTATGTCATTCTATGCAAACAACCAATGCCCATCTAAGGCATTTCTTTTTACAGCCTCTTATATTTGCATGCGTCAATAGGTTTTTTCCAAAATGTTGTACATGCACCCTGTGGAAAAATAATATGAATTCTTCTGGTATCCTTTAGGTGGAATTGCTGTAAATAAATATTAAAAATTATCACTTGTCTTGAAATTAAGTACCCATGTTACAGCTTCCTAATATAATTCTCCAACAATTTTTTCATGTAGATCATCCCAAATATATCAGGCTGGCAAAGGTCAAGACTGTTTCCACATTATACGCTATCTAAGCATGGAAAATAGCACCTGATCCCCTGAAAGAGGCATCGACCAGGCCTAGAGAAGTCATTGGTAGCAGGCATAGTCTTGTGAAAAGCCCAGTTCAGTCCAAACTTGTATGCTCTGAATCCCCAGTTTCACGTAATTAAGTAGTATTTAAGCGTCCCAAAGAGGAACGGACCAGGCCTCAGAAGTCATTTGTGGAAGCAGGCATGATCTTGGGAAAACCTCAGCTTAGTCCATGCTTGGCTCCTGTGAAGCCCTAGTTTTGTAAATTTAAGTAGTATCTAGGCCCAAGAGGCCGAGGCCAGGCCTGGGGAATTATATGCAAAAGCAGGGGTGGTCTTGCAAAAAGCTCAGCTCGGTCCGAAGTTGGCTCCTGTGAACCCCTGGTTTCACAAAAATTACATAGTATCTAGGCCCACAGAGACCTACACCAAGCCTGGGAATTTTTTTTCTTTATTCTTTTTTTTTTTGGGGTTCTTGTCTTGGCTGGCGCAGTTTGGGCACACGGGGGGTGGGGGTGGTGTGGTGTGTGGTGCAGTTGTTGGGGGTTGTTTTGGATGGGATGTTATTCCCAGAAACAGGCATGATGTTGGGAAAAGCTGAGCTCGGTCAAAACAAGGCCTTCTTATCCCTTAGTTTCATGTAATTATATATCACTATAAGATCTTAACTTCGTTAGCAGAAAACTACATCGTCCTCTCGATTTCCTGTTCTTTTGTCTAATCTGGTTTCATCTGAAGCAAATTATAACCACAAAAATTCCTGAAACACAACCAAAAATGTATACATGACAGTTTCAATTAATCATTGTTCAGTTATGACACCAAAACTCTATTAAACTATATAACAAAAGCATTAGTTTATTAAACATGGTAAGATAGCCAGATCAACAAGTGAGCATAATGTAATGGAAAAGAAAAATAAAAAGACAAAGTATAGAAGGCTAGTTGGGTCTACCGGGTTTGATGTGCTACTGGCTTCTTTGATTTGCTCACTTCATTTTTATTTGCCGCACTTTTATGCAATTCACTGTCTCTGTAATTATCTCTAAAAGTGTCATCATCCCTTGAACCACTTAGGCTTCCATAACGATCACTAAAGCCACCACTGCTGTATGAGGCCCCGCTTGATTTATATGTTATTCCCGTTGAAGACAGTCCAAAATACCTAAATACAGTAGCAACTACTGATTCAAAAATGGCTTAGACATGAGCAGAAAAGATCTCAAAATGAGTAAACACAACTTACTTATCACGGGTTGCAGCAGCTTTCTCTCTGACTGCTTGTATTTTTTCTTTATCATTCAAAAGAGCTAAAATGGTTTCCGCCTTCTTTCTCACATTGATCCCGACATCCTTTCCATTAGGTTCAACATACTCAAATCCTGAAAGTGCCTTCATGAATAAAAACACATAAGCAAGAAGTAATTGCCAAAAAAAAAAAAAAAAGAAAAGAAATCCCAACAGACAAGGCATCTTAATAGCAATCTTATCAAGGGTGAAGAAGCAGTACTGAAATTTGAAAAGTATGCTCGAGAATGTCATCAACTGCACGTTCTGATCCATTTGCGATCAAGTACTCAATAACGGCCAATGCCTAAAAGGGAGAAAGTTTGGACCCACAACTATATGAATTTTAAACCAGTATGTATAAATAGCATAAGAAGCGTAACCAGTTTATGCATATAAAATATAGAGCTCAGGTGTCACCTTGTACACATGACGCCATTTGGAACCAGTATCTGACAATCTCGTCCAAAGTACATTCATAATCATCTGGCATTCGGTGCTGTGCGGATAACATTTGCATGAATTAGAAATACATATACTTTAGAAAATTACCTCTAAATAAACTAAAATAGATGTAGAAATAACAATTTTCTCAGAGGCAAATTCAAATAAAATAGAGGCAGTGATTACAATTTTTTGGTGGCCTGAGCGATCTCCGAAAGAGCAGATCCATGAGGACCCCAAGGCTCATCACTAGTTGCATCAAGAACCTAAATTTTATAATGCTGATAAATCAATATAAAGAAAGAAATATACAGGACAGAATAGAGAGCCCAAAACCTACAAATATAAAAATTAGCAGTCACTTGTATGAATATCAACTTCTTCTCAAATATGAAGCTGAGCAACAATACGACCCATGATCTGTGCTATTTACTCGTTCATCCAAACCGAACACCGAGGAGAAGAGAGTTGGCTTGATATCTAAGAATTGACCATGTTAAAGTGAAAAGAACGACTGCATTTTTTCTCTTTCTTTATGCAATTATTTTCCGGGAACTATAGTATTGAAATCTCAAAAGAAACAAAAAAAAAACTTTTAGCTCGGTTCTCCAAGATCAGGACTAAATATTTTTTTCTTTTATTTAATCAAACATCTTGAGGGAACAAGAGAATTGATGCCTCGAGTACAAGCTGGTAAGATAGGATGAAAAGAGTACTTTTCTTTCTACTATGCATATCAAATCAGATTCTAAAATCGAGTGCATCAATTAAAGGAGGAAACTCCTTGTTGTTCACAAATAGAAAACCGTCAAAACCATAACACCAAGATTTGAAAGAAATTACCACGAATCGAATCCTCATTACCCCAGATCAAAGCCATTAAAAGCAAGATCCTAACCTTTTGTTCTGTCTCCGGCACCTTCAGCACTTTAAGATTAACCTCTCTCTTTCTGAAAAATAACTGAAAAAATTAGGAACAAAAACAAGACAAAAGATCTCAGAAGGGCGAAATGGAGAGATTTCCGAACGCAAGACTTACATCTCGCGGACAGTTTGATCCAAGACCTTCATGAAATCCATTGCCGGAACGATCAAAGTAACAGATCCCGATATCGCCCAGATCTGGTGAGGTAAGGTGGAGTATTGAAATTTTTTTAAGATTGGAGGAGATTCTAGAGTTTCGAGGGTTAGGGTTATGAGATCCGGGGCATCTGACGTGAAACTCTTCTGAGATTGCCAGAATTGAAGGGAGGAACGAAAGTTACAGTTACGGAAGATGGAAAGGGTTCGGACGGTTCAGGACTCAACCGGCCTAAACAACCTTCAGCCCCCAATGTCCAGGTCATATTTTTGTCGGAGAGAGGCGGACCACGGTCCACCGAATGGCTGTTAGATTGTCCTTATCAATGATCGTGCGGTTCTGCTTTGCCGTTTCCACCAAATCAGAAGCAACGCATGAAGAAAATGTACGGTGAGGATGCACATAATCCAAGGGACACACGTCGTTAAATGCAAATTCATATGCAGGCAAAATCTAACCATTAAAGTTCAATGTTTAATGTGATTCACTATTAAAACTTTCTATTTATTATATTAATTATGTTATAGTATTGTAATTTAAGGATGGTAAGAAAAAATACAATATCAATTATGGGAGTTCAGTTGATGCAGAGCTCTTTTTTTTCACCATATGAATGCATGTATTAATGATAAGAGATAATATTTTATCAAAAAAATGATAAGAAATGATAAAAATTTAGTTATTAAAATTTTTTATTTATTATATTATATTTTAAAAATAATTGAAAAAAGAAGAATAAAAATCGTAGATATACATCATGTAGGGCTAAGTATCAATGATAGAAGCTTTTGCACAGATGTTAAACTTGTATAGGGTTCTTCATTCACCATGGATATTGGTATTATATGGATATTTCTATTCAGCTATTATTATAGTTTATTGTTATATAGGTAATAGAAATTTGGTTATTGGAATTTTTTCTAATTGTAATTAGTCACATTGTAATATTGTATTTTAAAAATGATTGAAAAAAAAAAGATGAGAATCCATCGCATATCACATAGGCTATATACCAGTTAGAAGTATAATTTCAACTAAAAAGTTTTGAGATGAATGGTGAGTACTAGGAACTAAGATGTTTTAGGTTTTTGCTGATGTTTTAATGGAGCTTATAAAAAAAAAAGGAAATCTATGAAATTGTCTAATAAAGGAATTTTTCTGTGGCCACATGAATTGATTTAGACTAAGATTTATCGTACTAGTATGTACCATCCCATGCTAGGCGTAATATACTACATCGAGACCAAATTGATGCAAGGTAGGGAGGAGATGATATCAAGTATTATTATAACTAGATGAATCCATATCAATATTTTACCAACATGATACCGCTATAGATATCTAAAATGGTATTGCGGGCCTCGACTAAAATTGATTTATGAATCCAAATAGTTACAAGCAAATTACAAGGGAAGAGTAAAAATAGTGTTGTAGAAGGGAGATACGACGTTCATCTAGATTTTTTTGTGGCCTTCATAGGAAGGAATACTAGGGAAGATGCAGTGAGCACCGAACGCATACGCACCCGCGCGCATGCGCGCGCATAGAGAGAGAGCGATTGAAGGTAGCACTAAAAACCAGGTGTTTTCTATAGCTATGCCTTGAAAACAAAATACTCGTGACAACCCCAATAGGAAGCAAGGAAGGTGTAACATCCCGGCCAGAATCAAGCCCAAAATCCAAAAAAAAAAAAAAAAAAATAGAGCGGAAGGAGACTCCCGAAGGGAGTCTTCTTCTCCGATGAATCCCGAATGAAAGGAGAGTCCTAGGATCACCCGAACCCTAGGAACAACTATAAATAAGCCTCTCCCTCTCTCAAGACCCTCCACCAGTGATCTTCGAGCCCGATTCCTCTCCTTTTCTCCGTAGAAGCCGCGGCAGCCTCTTATCGTGTCCGTCGGAAATTGAAGGTCAAAGAGGCCACCGGAGTTCAGATAAAGGTTCAATCTTTCTTCTTCTCCCTCTTCTCTTTCTTCCCATGTTTTTAAACTCCTCGCCGGTCGTCAGGATCGTCGGAAAAACCATGAAAATAATGAATCCTGTTTTGATCTGTTTCGGCCGGACCTTTTTCCTCTCTTTTCCGGCCACCGGCGCCGTCGGTTGCGGCGTCCCATCCCCGAAACCGGACTCCCATCTCTCTCTCTTCCTTCCCTGAAAATCTTGACCACCGGCGACCGGCCAATGATCGAAAAATAAAAGAAAAGTAACGATCTCCTGTTTTCCGATCTCTTCTTGATTCTCGCCGGCCGAACCTTGCCGCCGGCCGTCCCTTGCTCTACCGCCGCCTTCACCTGTTGTCGGATCTCCGACCAAGCCGTCGGAGCCCGAGCCACTGAGGGGGGGACCTCACGGTCTTCTCCTGTTTCAGCCAAGGGAGGCCGCGGGAAGAAAAGAAGAAGGAAGAAGAAGAAGAAGAAAAGAAAAGAAAAGAAAAAAGAAAAAGAAAAAGAAAAGAAAAAGGAAAAAGAAAAAAGAAAAAAAAAAGAAAAAAAAAGGAAAAAGAGAAAGAGAAAAATAAAAATAAAAATAAAATAAAATAAAATAAGAAGAAGAAGAGAGAAAAATTTTCTCTCTCTCCTCTCTCTACCTTCTCTCTCTACATTTTCTCTCTCTAGATTCTCTCTCTAGACTTTTCTCTCTCTTTACGGATTTTGTCTCTCTATGATCTTTTCTTTCTCTCTGATTGCATCATGAACCCTAGGATAAAATTGAGATGAAAATAAGATGATCTGAGATTGCTCCAAAATTCGTGCGGTAGATCTGATCCCAGTCCGATTCTATTCGAAATTGTAACACTTGATTCATATTGAGTCATCCTGATAGGACCTCTGATGATCTCGATCATGAGTGCCTCATCAGAAGGATACGAAGATTTCTCTCTCCACTTTCTCTCTCTACTTTCTCTCTCTAAAATTTTCTCTCTCTTCATAAATTTTCTCTCTCTAGAAGTCTTAAGGATCAGTGGAGGATCCAGATACATAGACAAGTCCTAATTTTGGTTAATCCTAAGAGAGATCCTCGATCTGTATTATTAGGATCGATTATCGGTAATTTTTTCCATATATGATCTTTATATTTGATCAGGGTTACGAAGAGATGATTGTCTGCAAATAATATCGAGTGAAATATTTTGTTAAAAAAATTCATAAATCAAAGAAGAATATTGATTTCTGTGCTTGGATCAGTCACCGGTAAAGGTAAGAATCCCTGTACATGATCACTATTATATATATGCTAATTTACTGTTGGTCTTACATTATTGATTTTGCATCATCGAATTTGCGATCGATGAATTTATTATACCTGAGATACTGTTATTTGATTTTGAGTATGAGTATGTATGTCAATATATATATATGTATCAGAGATTGATTGCATGATTATATGGATATGACATATCTGAATTGATCATAATGCAAATCAGAATTGATTTGATGAAATCAACACATAATAATTTAATGAAAAGAAAGAGATATATGGTATATGGATTAGTCTTGTCATGTGGAACAGCCCGCCAGGAGCTTATGCCTGCGACAGCCCCCACTGGCTTACAGATGGATCAGCCGGCCAGGAGCTCATGCCTGGGACAGTCCGCCAGGAGTTTATGCCTGGGATAGCCTCTCACGGGCTTTCATACGTGGGACAGCCGGCCAGGAGCTCATCCTGGGACAGTCTTGAAAGACTTTTTAAATAGATTCGATCCGGATGATGACTGAGGTATAGACTTGGATAGTCCAGAGCCAGAAAGAAAATGTTAAAAATTATGTGGTTATGAAAAGAGAAATGAAAGATAAGGCATGAAATAATTGTTGAACAAAAGTGTTTCACCTGTTAACATATGATGATGCATCTATTTTAATAAGACAGAAAATTTATGAATGTTTGCATTATTCTGAACATTGAACATGAGATTTTATATTTTACTGCTTATCCTTATTTTCAGACTATAGTACTATATCAGTGTGATATGGGAATTCTTACCGGGCTGTAAAGCTCACACCCCTTCATCTTTTTTTTTCTTCTCAGAGTTACAGAATGACTTAGATTGGCTATGGCTTGGATTTATGGGTGAGCAGAAGGATAAATAGAGTGTCATAGTATCTGATCAGAGAATTGAAAAAATTTAAATTGTAATTATGCAAGATTTTATGAATTATATTTGAAATTAATTGTTATGGATGTTAAGGTTGTAATATTTATTTGGGCCTTGCATATTCTTTAGGGCTTGCTCTAAGGAGTGTGCGGCCATCACGTATCCGATCCGGGTGTTGGGTTCGGGGCGTGACAGAATGGTATCAGAGCTTAGGTTATGATCATTGGAGATTACGATATAAATGATTTGGATGTGATAGAATAATATCAAAGCTTAGGTTTAAGATCACTAGAGATTATGAAGAGATATTAAAACTTTATGTAAGATCAGTAGGATAAGTGATATCAAACTTTGGGATTATAATCACTAGAGTATGATTGATAATATCAGAGTTTAAGATTTTGATCATTAAAGGTATGATAGAATGATATTAGAGTTTAGGTTATGATCACTAGAAAATATGATTTAAGTGGTATTTGAGTTTAACATTATAATTATTCAGAATTGTAATTCTAGTGATATCTGAACTTAGGTTATGATCATGAGGAACATGATAGATATAAAAGAGAAGATTCAATATTTAGATTTCAAATCAATAGATATTAAGATGAAATTTATGCATAAATGGCATATGTTATCTATAATAAAATTGACGAGTTATATCTTGGATTTCAATTAGTAGGGTGGCCTGAATATAAGAAGAGTTGACCTTGGAATGAAGTGGGAGGTATTGATAAGTTATGTTGAGTATACTAGATGATTTTGGAATGTTAAACTTATATGATTGAAGATCATGATACTTTTCTAATTTCGATGATAATTGTCTGATGCATTATGAATTTTTGATTTATCAAAAGAAAGTTAATTAGGGTATGGTCTAAGAAGAAATTCCATCATATGAGAGAAAAATATTTTTGAGTATTGAACCTACAAGAGGATCATATATGAAACTCAATTTTAAATGAAAAATATACTTAAATTTTATTATGAGAATATGAGATACACATCTTGGTGAAATCTTTGGTTACTCAAAATATCATATTCTGAATATGATTCTTTGATCTTTCAAGTTGTATTGAATTTCAAGTCAAAAGCTTACTTTTCTAAGTGGATCAAAAATATTTTGATATTATTATTAAATTAAAAAAAAAAATTATTTTGTCAGAGTATGATATACAGGTTATGATGAAATTTTTAATAATTCGTATTACTATCTTTGGATTAGAATTTTTTTTAATTTTTTTTTTGATTGTTGAAGATGGTAAAGTGTATTAATTATTCAAGTCAAAGTTTGAATTTTTTTAAAATTAAACTGAGACATCTTGCTAGTGTTAAATTTTGAATGACTTATACAAGGGATAAGATTTTGTATGGATTTATCGATTAATATTAAGGGTTGTGATGAAGAGAGCTCTATAAGAAATAATCAAGTTGATTCTACTTAAGGATGTTGGCTTGAGTTCTTTTAGTTGTCAAGTTAGAATTAATTCTTTTAAAAAGGAACATTGATTTAGAAATTATCTAAATAATTGTAAGGTAAATCTAAGATTAACTCCAATTAATTCTAGACATGTTGGATTCTTGAAAAGTGATGAAACTTATACAATAATTTCAAATATAGGAAGTAGATCAAGATTTAATTTTTATATGCTATGCCCAAAGGTAGTAAAGATAAAACTTAAAATTTTGTCCTAAGTCTTATATGAAATTTGAAGGTTGGATTTATCCTGGATCGATCTAACATATAAGGATATTTTTATCTTTGATATAATTATATAATTTGATAAATTAAGTTCAGAGTGCGCAGCAAAAGCATGGTGGGTTAAATTGATTAGAAATATTAATTCTTTGATTCTGAAGATATTATGGAATACATTAGTTGTAAATAAAGAATGATTTTTAATCTGATCATAGTCGGATAATTTTGTCAATAGTTTGCTTCATTGTAGATAATACCAAGAAATTTTAGATATCTCAAGTTTATTAACAGTTTGATAGTTCTGATATTAGTTCAAACTTAAAATATCCTGACATACATCTCATATTTTTTTTAAAATTAATATTGTTACTCGAACTGATATAGAAGATTGAGATTTTCTTAAGATGAGAGTCTACATATAAAATTTGTTGGAAGGTCAAGAGAAGAAAGAAATCGATGATTGTGAAGAGTGACCGATGTTTGACCTTTATTTATTTTCTATCAAGGATAGTCTGAGATAATTATGAATTTCGAGTGAAATGTATTAGATAAATAAGGGTGGTATAATAATACAAGTCCAAAATGTTACAGTTCTTCAAAAAGAGTTGAAAAATCAATAAGAAGGGATGAGTTTGAGATTTCAAATAATTTTGTTATAACAAGATCATGAAAAAATAAAAGACATGATGCATGTATATATATATTTTTAGAATATATCTCCAACAATATAACTTAATTTCGAGGATGAAATTATTTGAAGGGGGGAGAATGTAACATCCCGGCCCAGAATCAAGCCCAAAACCCTAAAAAAAAAAAAAAAAAAATAGAGCGGAAGGAGACTTCCGAAGGGAGTCTGCTTCTTCGGTGAATCCCGGATGGAAGGGGAGTCCTAGGATCACCCGAACCCTAGGGACCCCTATAAATAAGCCTCTCCCTCTCTCAAGACCTTCCACCGGTGATCTTCGAGCCCGATTCCTCTCCTTTTCTCCGTAGAAGCCGCGGCAGCCTCTTCTCGTGTCCGTCGGAAATTGAAGGTCAAAGAGGCCACCGGAGTTCAGGTAAGGGTTCAATCTTTCTTCCTCTCTCTCTTCTCTTTCTTCCCATGTTTTTAAACTCCTCGTCGGTCGTCAGGATTGCCGGAAAATCCATGAAAATAATGAATCCTGTTTTGCTCTGTTTCGGCCGGACCTTTTTTCTCTCTTTTTCGGCCATCGGCGCCGCCGGTTGCGGCGTCCCATCCCCGAAATCGGACTCCCATCTCTCTCTCTTCCTTCCCTAAAAATCTTGGCCACCGGCGACCGGCCAATGATCGGAAAACAAAAGAAAAGTAACGATCTCCTGTTTTTCGATCTCTTCTTGATTCTCGCCGGCCGAACCTTGCCGCCGGCCGTCCCTTGCTCCACCGCCGCCTCCACCTGTTGTCGGATCTCCGGCCAAGCCGTCGGAGCCCGAGCCATTGAGGGGGGGACCTCACGGTCTTCCCCTGTTTCAGCCAAGGGAGGCCGCGGGAAGAAAAGAAGAAGGAAGAAGAATAAAAGAAAAGAAAAAGGAAAAAGAAAAAGAAAAGAAAAAGGAAAAAAAAAGGAAAAAGAGAAAGAGAAAAATAAAAATAAAAATAAAAAAAAATAAAATAAGAAGAAGAAAAAGAGAGAAAATTTTTTTCTCTCTCCTCTCTCTACCTTCTCTCTCTATATTTTCTCTCTCTAGATTCTCTCTCTAGACTTTTCTCTCTCTTTACAAATTTTGTCTCTCTAGGATCTTTTCTTTATCTCTGATTGCATCATGAACCCTAGGATAAAATTGAGATGAAAATAAGATGATCTGAGATTGCTCTAAAATTCATGCGGTAGATCTGATCCCAGTTCGATTCTATTCGAAATTGTAACACTTGATTCATATTGAGTCACCCTGATAGGATCTCTGATAATCTCGATCATGAGTGCCTCATCGGAAGGATACGAAGGTTTCTCTCTCCACTTTCTCTCTCTACTTTCTCTCTCTAGAATTTTCTCTCTCTTCATGAATTTTCTCTCTCTACAAGTCTTATGGATCAGTGGAGGATCTAGATACATAGACAAGTCCTAATTTTGGTTAATCCTAAGAGAGATCCTCGATCTGTATTATTAGGATCGATTATCGGTAATTTTCTCCATATATGATCTTTATATTTGATCAGGGGTACGAAGAGATGATTGTCTGCAAATAATATCGAGTGAAATATTTTGTTAAAAAAATTCATAAATCAAAGAAGAACATTGATTTCTGTGCTTGGACCAGTCACCAGTAAAGGTAAGAATCCCTGTACATGATCACTATTATATATATGCTAATTTACTGTTGGTCTTGCATTATTGATTTTGCATCATCGGATTTGAGATCGATGAATTTATTATACCTGAGATACTGTTATTTGATTTTGAGCATGAGTATGTATGTCAATATATATATGTATCAGAGATTGATGGCATGATTATATGGATATAACATATCTGAATTGATCATAATGCAAGTCAGAATTGATTTGATGAAATCAACACATAATGATTTAATGAAAAGAAAGAGATATATGGTATATGGACTAGTCTTGTCATGTGGAACAGCCCGCCAGGAGCTTATGCCTGGGACAGCCCCCACTGGCTTACAAGTGGATCAGCCGGCCAGGAGCTCATGCCTGGGACAGCCCGCCAGGAGCTTATGCCTGGGACAGCCTCTCACGGGCTTTCGTACGTGGGACAGCCGGCCAGGAGCTCATCCTGGGACAGTCTTGAAAGACTTTTTAAATGGATTCGATCTGGATGATGACTGAGGTATAGACTTGGATAGTCCAGAGCCAGAAAGAAAATGTTAAAAATCATGTGGTTATGAAAAGAGAAATGAAAGATAAGGCATGAAACAATTGTTGAACAAAAGTGTTTCATCTGTTAACATATGATGATGCATCTATTTTAACAAGACAGAAAATTTATGAATGTTTGCATTATTCTGGACATTGAATATGGGATTTTATATTTTACTGCTTATCCTTATTTTTAGACTATAGTACTATATCAGTGTGATATGAAAATTTTTACTGGGCTATAAAGCTCATACCCCTTCATCTTTCTTTTTCTTCTCAGAGTTACAGGATGACTTAGATTGGCTATGGCTTGAATTTACGGATGAGCAGAAGGATAAATAGAGTGTTATAGTATCTGATCAGAGAATTGAAGAAATTTAAATTGTAATTATGCAAGATTTTATGAATTATATTTGAAATTAATTGTTATGGATGTTAAGGTTGTAATATTTATTTTGGCCTTGCATATTCTTTAGGGCTTGCTCTAAGGAGTGTGCGGCCATCACGTATCCGACCCGGATGTTGGGTTCGGGGCGTGACAGAAGGAACATAGGAATTGTGCGTAATGTGGTGACCCTATTGAATCTGTGGATCATGTTTTCACTAACTACTCATTTGTCAAGGCAATATGGATGATTTTCTGCAACATTATCGGCATCTCGGAGCTTCCGGTCAGCATCTTGTACATACAGTCTAGGTGGAGATCAAGATACATTCTAGCAGGGGTGATATTATGGGTCTGCTAGAAGGAAAGGAATTGCCCGGGTTAGGATTTCTAAACAACCGATCCATAATCTACAACCACGAAAGAATTGCCCAGGTTCTCTAAACGTCGGACGCGGATGCAAGATGTTCATATTCCTTCACTCCTTTAAGAATCTCCAGCAGTTCTGGTTAATTCTGTTAATTCTGATTGCTTGTACTTGCTTTCACTGCTAAATATTTCTACAGTCCTGTAAATATCTTTTCTAAATCAAATCATCCGCATTCCGATTGTGAAGGGGGGTTTGGTTGCATCACCTGACTTGGTCTTATAGCAACTCTCAAAATTCTTCTTTACAAGATCTTTACTCTCTAATTACTCAATTTCAACATTCCGACACTCAAATTCATTTCTCTTGGATTTGGAGACTGCAAAATCCTCCAAGAGTTAAAGTATTCCGATGGAAACTTGTCTAAAAAAACTTCCCATAAAAAGTGCCCTTGCAAAGAAAGGAATCATTCCTTCCTCTTGCTCACATTAGGATATTTGCCATTTGGAGGACTGTGAACATATTTTTATTTCTTGTCTCCTTGTGATAGCCTGGTGGAGGTTGCTTAGTAGCAGATGTGGGCTTGATTTTCAGCCAGACTCTCTTCAGTCTATGTTTGATTTTATGATAATTGCTGAAATTAATGGCCACCTCAAAGCTTTGATTGCCGATCTTCCTTAGCTTCTATGGAGTGCTCGTAATGATAGAATTTATCAGCATACTGAGTCCATTCCCGTCCAAATTATTAATATGGCTTATGCTTTTAATTCTGCTGCCGTGAATCTAAACCTTCATACTCAATTAAGGCACTGGGGTAGTTGTATTTCTTCCTCTCGATGTCCAGATAGCAGTCTTTATGTAAACTGGCTGCCCCCTCCCTTGGGAGTTTTAAAGGTCAATTTCGATACTTCAGTTACCTCTGATAAAGCTGCAGCAGGATTTATAATTATGGATCATAATGGTCAACTGATAAGAGCTAGAGGGAAATTATTGCCTTTCTCCTCGATTCCTCATGCAAAATTAGTAGCTGCATGGTTAGGGCTTCACACTGCGATAAATGAGATTCATGGACAGAATATTTGGTTGGAGGGTGACTCCTCCACCATCATCAATTGAATGCTAAACTTAGATAAGTATAGCAAGCTTGGTTCACCTTTTTTCAAAGATATTATACAATGGCATAAAAATATGAATATATTCATCACTCATGCTTTACGGGAAGCTAACCAAGCTGCTGACTTTTTGGCAAATTGTGCTCTTAATAGAGATATTCAAAATATAAATTATATAATCTCCACCCCTCAGTTTGCTAGTATCTTGCTGGCTGATCGTATGTCCATCTCTTTCTTAAGATATTAAAAAATGGAATCTCTGATGGTTTTCTTTTTTTATTCTACAAGATGGCACATCAACAAGTATTTTGTGATAATGTGGATGAGGAATTAATCTAAATCTTTCTGATGGGATTATTGGCATAGCATGCAACAACAAGTATTTGAACCTCTCAAATGATGATTTCGATTTCAATTTCTGATGGGGCTTGCAGCTGGCCACATAAAGCACGGTCTGTTGACTATTGGAGAGGTGAACTACATCATACTGGCCATCTAGTAGAATTGTTTCTCCCTGCTCGGAGAGTGACCTTCTGCTATGGCTGTATATTTAAATTCACCATATCCCAGCATGTTGTGTTTTGTAGATTTTCAATTTCTCTAACTACTGCTAAACTTATTTTGAGAGGTGGTATTTGCAATCTTTTACTGATTTTCTTCTCCTGCCTTGTAAATTATGTGAGCCATCCGCTGCACCGGGATTTGAGCTTTCAGTTGCTAAGACTCCCATATGATGCTTCGCAAATAAAATTTGTTGAAGGACCTTCACTTATAAAGGCCTCTATGGGGATCTGTTTGGCTCTATAATCTATTCTTGGTCCTTTATTAAATTGCATACTACTCCAGATGATGAACTACTTTCAAATATTTTGATGGGTTTGTTGCCGTATTGTGTAGGACTTCCTGTTAGAACTTGATAGATGCTGTGCTTTATGCTTCTCCTATAGATATCTCTGAATAGTTTGATCTTAAACTTTGTTATTCTCGATACGGTAGGAGTTTCGATCTACTTTTTGCTTCCTGGTGGTCCTACTGTAGAAACTGGCTACACTTTCATCATTCCTTGTAAAGACTTATATATACTTGGCAATGACAAATTTTTATAATATACAATAGACAGCTCTTATTTTTTTCAGCAATACTCAGTATTCCCAGCATTGCATATGCTTTATCTATTATAATGATGCTGAGGGAAGGCATGCAAGGTATCCAACAAAAGCTTAGCATCATTGATATAGTTCTCAGGCTCCCAGATGATGAATTCAATAGTATTAATAATTCTGATGGAAATTGTCCAATCTTACATAATGACAGTTCTACTTTTTACTGGGAAAATATAATTATTCACACTTGCCAATTGTTGCATCTTGCCTAGCTTGGGGAACTGGTTTTTTGCTATACTGACACAACAGAAGCTGGTTCGGTTGCATGTTCTGTTCCTTTCTTCTTATTAGCTCCGTGGCCACGTTATCTTATCATCCTTTACAGCATCTTGAGTGCTCGGCATGCTAGCAGTATTATTATCATCTTGTGTTTCGGAGGGTGTTTTTACTGTTATATGTTTTGTTTAACTTGTACATATCTTAACTCTGTCGCTCACTTTTTGTACATGTAACTCTCTGACTTCGTATTTCCCTTTTAATACTAAGCTCCTCCTGCTTCTACCAATATATATATATATATATATATATATATATATATATATATATATATATATATATATATATATATATATATATATATATATATATATCTTTTCTTAATATAATTGGGTGGCCAAGTCTCCCTTATATTAAAAAAAAGTTTTTCAACTATATGTATTTCTTTGATTATACTTGTTTCACAAAACATTTGACGTACTTTTTTTGAGATGCATGTGTACGAGACTTTTGGTTGCACAGCTAGCAAAGTTGCTTACAAAGTAAGCCATCCATGCTTGCACTAGGGCTTGCAAAATATGATCCAACTTGTCAATCCGACTCGTGTTCGATCCACCATAAACAGATTTGGATTTAGGCTAAACAGATTCGGATTAGAAACGGATCGACTCATTTTATCTGTTTAATAATTGAATCGAATATAGATTTTAGATATCTGATCCGTTTAATTCGTTTAATTCATTTAATATTTAGATTGGATTGAGTCAGATAACCCATTTAACCTGTTTAACCTATTTCTGAGATTTGTTTAACCTGTTTAACCTATTTAAGATCCGTTTAACCTGTTTCTGACCCATTTAACTTGATCCGTTTAACTTGTTTAACCCGTTTAACCTAATTTGATCTATTTAATAAATGGATTAAACGGATCGGATCGGATTACCTATTTAATAAATAGATCGGGTTCAGATTTGAATTTTTGATTCGTTTAATAAACAGGTCGGGTTTGAGTTGACCATTTTCTGACCCGACCCATTTATGATCCGATTCGTTTATGACCCAATCCGACCCGTTTGCCACCCCTAGCTGGCATGGGCACTTTTGGTTAGCGAGGTGGTGCGATAGTTGGTGCACTAGCAGTTTGCGATACCAAGTTGGCTACATTTTTTATTTTATTTTTATTTATTTTTTATTTTTTTGTATAAAGTCAAGTTGGCTACTTGGTCCATTGCGTCCGCAGAAGAATGGCCACTTGGCTCCAAAAATGGAGGAGGCGAGGGCTGGTCATGCCTTGATGTCTGTTAGAAATTATTGTAGGAACCACGCCCAGGTAGACCACTCCTGTCCTATGGTGGATAACATGCCACAGTAGCCTTTGTATGCCATGAATTTCTAATTGCATGTTATCACACTATGCACGTGCTTCAAACTTTGTGTTAGTCTACCTAGGCATGGTCCAAGCAATAATTTCTCACGATATCTGGGTGCCATTGGTGTGCCTAATGGACTCATCTCTGCAAATGGTGGCAAGTTGGTCTTAAGGCTTAGACAAATGATTGGGCCACTTGGCTGATAATATGATCACTATATTTGGTTGCACTATATGATCATGATGATTCTATATGATAATATCCCAAATTATCTGCACTCCTCAGATCACCACTCAATGTAGTGATGGAAAATTTGTCATTGAGTACATGTATCCAAGATTACCTCAGGATAATATTTTTGGACTTAAATTTAGAGATAAAAATATTTCTTGATCCAGCGAAAAAATTGATATATCAATATATCATTAATATATTATATCAATATTATATTATATATTATATTGATATTATATATAATATATATAATATATATATTATATTATCACATATTATTAATCATCTTATAATCGTATTCTTATTCAATTATATTTCTAAATTATAAAAGAAATATATAACTATACTTGGTATTTATATATTGAAATTATTTAATACATTACTTCTATATTCCTTATTTTCTCGATCAAAATAAATATTACCATTAAAATAATAAATATTATAAGTATAAAAATAAAATATTAATTTTATAGTAGCAATCAACATATTTTTATAAGATCAATAATTTTTAAAATTAATAAAGACATTGTTAGAATATATTAAAAATTAATATATTAATAATTATTAATAAATATATTAATAATTTATTATAATATATTTTTATATAATTAATAAATATATTTTAATGAAATATATCAAGGATAGTTTTGGTGTCATATAATTAGTGATTTTGCATTCTCATAGAATACCATATAGTTTACTCATATATATTGGGGAATCTTTGATTGTTGGAACATACCATATAAAAAATGAGGCTATCCATAATATAATATGGCTAGTTTAAATATTTCTTTTTTAATTGTTAATTTATTAAATTTTATTCATGCCAAATAAATATCTAGTATCATATTCCTAACATCCAAAAAATCATCAATATTTGCTACGTGAAAACACAAATAATCATATTGGTAATCACAACAACAATAATTATCCATGCAAAATCAAAAATCATCAATACATGATTCATAAATACATAAATGTATATGTATACATCCAAGTAATCTTATCTAGAGATTCTTATCTCTATCGTGGACCAACTCAAACGTAGGGTACATCAATCAACTCCATAAGCTAAGAATCGGAGCATAGAGTGTCCTGCAGAGCATTTTCTTATTCAGACAATTGCTCATCTACTGAGTCAGATCTCATCATTCAAATAATTATAAATAACTATGAACAGTAACAATGCTGGTTCAGGATCCTCCTGGGATTTCATGATATCTGATCTTAACTCCTCCTAGGGTTTACCTAGATATTTGGACCCTCTATTGGTCTATAAGGTATCTAGAGTGAGAATAGATGAAAAAAAAAAAAGAGAGAGAGCAAGAGAGAGAGAGAGAGAGAGAGAGAGAGAGAAGTAAATAACAGGGGAGGATGGCCTTGATTTTGATCTAGATGAAGGATACTCAGGATGGCCGGTGGTGATGGCATACATTTGCTTAGACCTAGCTTCTGAAGAAGATCACAGTGGCAACAACGGCCATGGCGGTTAGCAATGGAGAAAAGATAAGGAATCATCAATAGATCGGCTCAAAAGGGGAAAACTCACATGTTTTGGCTCACCCGACGGTGGGCAAAGCTCGACCACAGCAATAGGGCTTGTTACGAGCTTGACCAGAGCTCTGGCAAGAGCTTCGGCCCTAAATAATGGTGGATTAGTTGGAGGACATAAAAAAATGAGGAAGAAAATATGCAAAATAGGATGGTTCTTTTCCAACCAATTTCAGCGACTTGTCAGTGCTATCTAAGATGGTGATGAGGGCCATGGGATTGGGAACAGATGGGGAGAGGATTTTGAGGTTTGATTACAGTGAGATGCGGGCGGGGAGGGATGGGGTGGGGTTTATAGGTCTCTTCTTAGGATTTTGCATCATCTTTTAGTGGAATTTGGGAGAGGAAGAAGAGGACCCTTAATGGAGTCCTCTTCTTCTCTTACATGCAAGTTGTGTGAGTTTTGTCGACAATATTTAGATAAAAAAATTATCTATCTATATTTTTTTATATATTTGAAAATAATTTTGAAATCTATTATTTTTATTTTTTTATATTATTATTATTTTGGATAAATTGTTAGAATCAACCCATATTTTTCATAATATTCTTTATCATATTATTAAATATTTTATATATAATAAAAATATTATATATTATAATATATCATATAAATATTATTATGTATTTATATATTATAACAATATATTTGATATGATATAAGGGAATTCCTTCCAAAGGTCAAAAAAAGTGGTATTTGTTAAAAGGACAAACAATATTCAAGATGAAAATAGGAACATCAAATATATTTCATTTACATTTTTCTTCCAAAAAATTATTGATTTTTCTATAAAAATATTTATTTTCCTTTTAACTACATGGTTCAGCAACTTTTATTTTAGCCACAATGGCACCAATTTTCCTTTAGAAATTCCACCAATCTATTGAGAAGTTCCAACCCTCTTAAATCATCGAATAGGTCTAATTCAATTATCAACCATTTATATATCATACAAGATTATTGAGCAGGATGGAATATGTCTTCTTGGCTACCTCCCTTCATCTGCAATTGTGCAATACATGAATGGCATATAATAATAGTCAGATTTCTCATGATCATATACTCCTGAGACAAGTTGTTGGACTCTCTATCCGTTGGTCAAAATAAGAAATGAGTAGTGGTCCCTAAAAGGTGAGTGATTATTAGTTGGATCGAGTCGACCATTTAGCTTGAACCAATCCAATCGTGAAGCAACACACATAAGGATGAATAAATCAAAAAAAAGTCTAACACACGTCAGTGATCCATCAACTTGGGTGGATCTAATCGATCTAAAAATTATACCTAAAGTACCGTGTTGATATTTTCAAAGTTTGTTATGAAAGCAAGCTGCCAAGATTCCTACTGACCAAGCTCCATCCCAACTTCAGAGAGAAAAATCTAACAATGCCGGTGCTCGTAAATTCAACAGTATTTATTATAGACTAAGTCTATTCACGAATTTCTACCTTCAAAGACCTAGGATGCCACTAAAGTCATATCCCCGTAGAATATTCTCCTTTCGTAGCCTTCGGATGCCACTAAAGTCATCTCCTGGTTGTGTGATTCTGGGAGTGATGATGAAGAAATTCTATCCTCGGTCCCCCCCCTCCCCCCCACCCCCAATCTCACGCCCCCTGCACGTGCGTGCACGCATACCAGAAAAAAGAAAAAAGAAAAAAAAAAAAGACTGGCCATCATCGCTGGTTTCACACTTGTTTTTCTTTTTAATTCTGGATGGCTTTTATGCCTTCTTTACCATAAAAAAAAAAAAAAAAATTATAGAAGCCATCCGTCTGACAATAATATAGCACAACAGCAACAGCTCACTCATCCGGACCAGGGGCAGCAGAAGAGTTGCTGTAACGATGGGATTACTCCATCTCGGCAACCGTGGCAGAATGGTGCCTGCTTCTTTTGGGTGTCTCAATAGTGGCACTACGAGTTCATGGCTGGTCAGACTAATACCAATACCATGGGTAAGCTCTATCTCAAACTTTTCTTCCCTCTATTTTTTCTCGGTTCTCAATCAAGCCAAAGTAATTCACATACTCTTGCTAAGTATCTAGCTATAGAAATTCCACTACGTTCTTAGATAATAGAATTTGTTGAGCTCATAGAAATTCTGAATCTCTCTCTCTTTGATGCAGGTTTCATAAGCCTTGATTGCCGCACTGTTGATGGTTCCAGCTATACTGATGACACTCCCAATATAAATACACATCCGATGATCAATTTAGCAGTGCTGGGACATAGCACAACATTGCATTGCAATATGTAACCGCTTCAACAAAGAAACAGCAGTTGAGTCTTGGAAGCTTACCGAAGGAAACTCGAAATTGTTACAGAATGAAGCCCATAGTTGTAGGTCAGAAGTATCTACTAAGAGCACTATTATATAGTATAATACAATATAATAATATATTAATATATTGTGTTATAATAATATCATTATATTATGGTATAACATGATATAATATTATTATAATATATTATATTATCATAATAGTATATTGTTATATGATATATAATAATATTATTATCTTATATATACCATATTGTATTATATTATGTTATATAATATATATATATATATATATATATATATATATATATATATATATATATATATATATATATATATATATATATATATATATGTATTTTGGGAATGAAATAAAAATATTATTTATCAATTGACAGAAAAATGACTTACCCACCTTTAAGGTTCGTTTAGATAGAGTATGTCAAATTACAAGGTAAGTTGATAATTCTTAGAAATAATTTATCTAAAAAAATGATTGTGGAGAAAAATAAATTTTATCATATTTGGTTAATGAAAAAATTACTTGAGAAAAATAGCATTAGAAAAAGATGACTATGTTTGGGGGCGAGTAATCTTATATCGAAATATTGCTAAACTATTAATAATATCTTTAAATAAAAATTTAGGTAATACTAATTTTTCTCAATTTATTTATTGATCATTTATGGCCTACTTATATAAACACTATTAATATTGGTTATTTTGAATATTAGAGTATATTTACATGAGTTAATAAATTTCTTAAAATTAATTATACATATATTGAAAAATATATTTTTTATCATAGACAAATTTTAGTATGTTTTGGTATATAAATAAATATATTAATTATTAATAAATTCTATATTATATTTATCAATAATTAATAATATTTATTAATAATTAATATTTATTAATAAATATTCTAATATATTAAATATTTATTATTTATACATATTTTTAATCAATACATTAATTTATTTATAATATATTAATATAATTTTAATATAATATATGTTAATATAATTAATATAATATTAATATGATAGTGAGGGCATTTCTGTTAAAAAATGACACTTTAAAATTACTATCTCTTAGTAGCATTATTTATTTTATTTTCTCTCTCATAACAATGGACATGAGAATTTTATAATACCTCTTATCTATTTTTCATATCAAATATTATAATTTAATATGGAATTTATTTTTTTTATGTCAAAATATTTCTAACTAAATAGATAAATAGGTAGATAAGATTTTTTTTTTATTTTATAGATAAATATTATCATGAAAAAAATAAGTTATCTGTTTAGAAAAATATAAAAATATGAATAAATTGGTCAACGCAAATATTGACCAACTTCACGACCCGAGTAAATCCTCCGTCGAATGGACCTCATATAAGGTCGTCGCCTGCCAAGAGGGAGAGAATAGCTATTCCAAGGGGTTGGAGGCCTATGGAATTCTCCGGCTTAAAGACGACGGTGGTCGGATTGTGGTCGGTTCTCTTAGGTATTTTGGCAATCACCGCTGGAGTTCGTGGCCAGCAAACTGACGAGGGTAAGCACTCAATAAACTTTTCTTCTCTTTCCCTTTCCATTGGGCAGGGCATAACTCCCAGCGGGGATAGGAAATGGGCATTGGGCAGTGTTAGTGGAGCTTCCGGATACTCTCCCCGTTGTGTCAAACTGAGATAAGAGCGACAACTTTTGAACTCGACCTGCCCAAACCCATAGGAAATATATGAATTCGGGTGAAGATTTTTATTTTTATTTTTATTTTGTTTTTTTTTTATTTCTCTTTCTTGAAGAATGGCTTGGGTTTGGGTTATTAAACAGATCAGCTTAGTTACATTTTAGTTTGGCCTCCAAATATGAGTCAGGTTTGGGTTGTAGCTTTCACCTAAAAGAATGATGGATCTGATCTTAACCATTGGATCACATTTTGCACCAGTTTAAAGCACAATATCAGCTTTGTAATTTATGCTATAAGGAAAAAAGATGTTCGTTGTAGTTTTAAAAAATTGTAACATACGATCCAATAGTTAAGATCGCTAAAGAAAATCAATCATTGTTTCACACGGAAAGATAAAATCCAAACCCATATGAGCCCCCCCTTATGGATAAATCCTTGAAACATAGCCTGTCCTGCAGGATAACGTTGTGAGGGACCATGAGTTATAAAGATTTCGTTTCAGTAACCATGGAATCATCCATTCCAAGATGGAGTTGTACGGCCATTTGCAATACAGAACATACACCCTCAATTTTCCCAGAAGCAAACGGATTGGGTTGTTGACTTCATCAATATGGGGGCCATCAAGGGTACAGAATTGAACTGACTAGTCCCTCAATAGCATGATGCTCCCAAGCTATTTGAGCGTGACTGTTAAAGAGTCATTGAGGTGTTCACCTCTGTTAATAAACCAAACTGGCTCCCTTCCGATGACCCACTGGTTGCTGGTTTCATGTCTCATGATGTAACCTTTCAGTTTGATTCATTTCTAATTGATGAGCTAGCATGGTTCTATTCATAATTTCCTTTGATGTCCTTAGATTGAAGCAATTTTATCACATGCTTCAAAGGTCGAGGAGAAGGTGAAAAAAAAATCTCACTTTGCCATTTTGGCTATAACAAGGACTTTGTATAACTAAGACGCACACCATTTTTTTTGCAGGTAATTTTATAAGCATAGATTGTGGCATCCCCGATGGTTCTAGCTATACCGATGATGGTACCAAAATAACGTACACCTCAGATGCCCAATTTATAGACGCCGGGGTAAACCATAACATTTCGGCAGATCGCATGACCACCTCGCTTCCACGGCAACAGTCAAGCCTCCGTAGCTTTCCGAATGGACCTCGAAACTGCTACACGTTGAAGCCCGTGAAGCAAGGACAAAAGTATCTAATAAGAGCATTTTTCCTGCATGGGAAATACGATGGAAATGCTGATGTTTCGATTCAATTTGATCTCCATCTCGGGGTTAATCTATGGAAAACAATGAACATCTCTAATACATCCTTGGTTGATTCAACCGAGACCATGGCTATTGCCTCGGCTGATTTCGTTTCAGTTTGTTTGATCAACAAGGGTCATGGAACTCCGTTCATATCTTCTCTAGAGCTGAGGCCACTGAAGAATACTCTTTATCCAGCTGTAAATTCAACAAGCTCATTGGTTCTTTCTGCGCGGCGTAACTTCGGAAAAAAAGATGGGACAATATTGAGGTGAGCTAGTTACAAAGCAAGTTCTTAGGACTTTTAAAACAATGCATTTCTAATAAGAAACGCAGTAGTCTTTTTCAGCATTTCGCTGAAGTAAACATTTAAATGGATTTGGTTGCCGGACCGTTGCCTTGCTTGGGGAGACATTCCGCGCATGTGTATGCGCACGTTTATTTCAAGAATCTTCTGCAGAAGTTTGCTTCTGAGAAGGGTCTCGATTTTTACCCCCAAATTCTAGCTTCTCTCCGTTTCTATAAATAAAGCGGATTTCTAATCCCACAGGTACCCCGACGACCCAAAAGACCGTATATGGATCCCCTTCCGCAACGATCCCTTTTGGAGCGACATCTCCACCACCAATGAAGTCGACCACGAGAAAGATGATCCATTCGAGGTGCCGCGCACCGTCCTCCAGGCCGCCGCTGTTCCTGTGAACTCCAACAATCTATCTTTCTACTGGTGGGCGGGGAGCAGCGACGAAACCCGCCTTACCTACCACTACTTCATGCACTTCGCTGAGATCCAAGATGAGCACAGAACCTTCAACATCAACATCAACGGGGATTTCTGGTACGGCCCTGTCACCCCGCTCTACCGCATGTCACTCACCGTGTACACCACCTCCGCCGGGAATCTTTATTGGTATAACATCTCGCTTTTGGCGACCGCCTCTTCGACTTTTCCGCCGAGCATCAATGCGATCGAGATCTATTCGGTCATGCTTATCTCTGCCAACGAGACAAACGTCCAAGACGGTATGTAATAAGCTTGTGCTCTCATTTCTTTGGTTTTTATTCGAGTTTCAGAATTGATGATATTTTCTCGGTTTGACATTGCTGACATCTTTTATAGCCGCTCATACGGATGGGAATCGAAAGCTAGATAGTTTAGTTTGTAGCGGTTTTCATATAAAGTTTTTTTTTTTTTGTTTTGTATAGGGTTGATTCTCCTCTCCAAATGATGGATTTTGTTAATCTTGTAGAAAACTTGTTTATGTTTACTGAACGTTATTGTGTTTAGTTATATCTAGCTTTTGGTAAATTGGACAAGCGAAGTCATCATTTGAATTGTTATTTTCCCCCTATTTTTCGAACGATCAGTTAAGGCCGTTATGGCAATCAAGGAACATTATAACGTGAAGAGAAATTGGATGGGTGATCCCTGTGCTCCGATAGAGTATGCTTGGGATGGCTTGGATTGTAATAGCAATACGAATTCTGACAAGCCAAGGATCATATCTCTGTGAGTATTCAAAATAAGAAATTTGAATGGGAATTATCTCTAAGATCTTATTTTTCAGACATAGCAAAACAAAATTGCTTGGCCCATTATAATTTATTTAATTATTTGCAGAAACCTGTCTTCCAGTGGTTTGACTGGTGATCTAATCCAGGAATTTGCCGAGCTCAAAGTGATCGAGAACTTGTAAGTGCTACTTTGCTACCAATTTCTTACTTGTCTGCTTTTCTCTTTAATTTCTTTTTGAGCAAAATTTTACTCTCTTAAATCATGCAAGTAAGATCTGCATAGGGAGAAATGGCCACTTACAATATTTCAGTCCTGATTATTGAGTTTCCCGCTGAATATGAGTTATTATGAATATTTTTTCTATGGTTCAAACCCTTGTGGTGGTGTCCCTACCATATTTCTCAAAAGCAGTTAGTAAAAGCATTATATCATTAGAATTGGGAAATGAGGATAGAGATGGAGAAAAACATAGGTTCCATGTGAAGCTCAAGTTATGTGGGCATTGCTCTGCTGTCTGGTCTCAGATCATAACCAGCTTTTGCTGATGTTCAGGGCATGATTGGCAGCAAAAGCAGGTTCTTCTTGACATGTCATCATTCCATGCCAGGTCTCAGAATGTATTTTTTGCTCCTAAACTTTATATAAATATAAATATTATATTTATATTAATATAAATATAATATTAATATTTTAATATAATAAATTTATTAATATAGATATAAATATAATATTATATTAATTAAATATTAATATATTAATATAAATATTATATTAGTCTAAATATTAAAATATGATAAATATTACAATATTAATATTCTATTCATATAAATATTAGGATAATATTAATATAATATTTATCACTATTCAGTATTTCATCCTAACGATCAATTGATATTTTGTAAAATCTTAGCTATGGATCTTAAAAGGATATTTTGGGAAAAAAAATTACTATCATTTTTCATTCCATGGGAAGTGCCAAAATCTACCTCTCCAATTGGTTTCCACTTCTCATGAAATGTGGGCAGTGACTTTCCATGGAAAGAATTTTTTTCACTCTCTCTTCTATTAAAACTTCAACCAAACAAGAGGCTCCCTCTCTACTTCCCAGGAAGTGCTTCTTCCCCCCTCTACTTCCCACCAACTAAACAATTCTGTAATTATATTATTTAAGAATTATGCAGGAGCATTTTACTGTCGAGGACAGATTCAGAGGAGCATGCCACCTCATGTAAATCAGTGATGCAGGAATTTTATTTCTCTGGTTTCTTGGTCTTGGTCTTGAGTATATGTTAATTTCTTGAGTATATATTCAATTAGCTTTATCGTTTTCATCCAGTTGCTCTAGTTGTTTTTTATGTGGTCTAACCTCTAGTTATTTACTTATATGAAGAACTTTTATTTATGAAATTTTTTGTGCAATAATGGTGCATCCTGACTATCATTTCTTCAGGGATTTATCTTACAACAATTTAACGGGGAGTATACCTGACTTTTTAGCAGAATTATCATCCCTCAAAGTCTTGTAAGTGTGTATATTATCCTTGAGGTTCATATTATTCAATAAAGAAAAATATTGATGGCCCAGTATTATCTGGCTTCTTGCAGAAACTTGACAGGCAACAAATTCAGTGGATCAATCCCTTCAGCTCTCCTTGAAAGAAACTCAACAGGCTCTCTTATATTAAGGTTTGCTTTATTTTCAAAGTCATCACATCCTTTGCACTATTTTCCTGCTCGAGGTTATTGGACTGCCAGAACATAATTGCATGAAGAGTGACCTAGGTCTAGCCCAGCGATGGAAGGACTCTTGATTATTAGCTATGGCTCTTAAAGTCTTTTTAGTTGAGCTTTTTAGCCTCTTGAAGACCTTGTATTTTAAATTTAGATCAAACAGTGCATGAACAATTTATAGATGGGCTCTATCAAGCTGTTCTTCCTGATAGTCCAAGCAGTTTTAGTTACCAATTCAGCATCAGAGGCCTGGGACCTTAATCTTTCTGTGAAGCAATTGTGCCTTGATCACCGACTCGAGAATGTTTCATTGCTTGTCCCTACTCCAATGCCTCTTTTAACAACCCTTTTTGTTTCTTCATGTTGGATGGGCCCTATGTGAAATTCTACTACAGTAACCAACGACAACCTAGTGCATATCTTTCATAGACCTCACTAATGGTCTTGGTTATGATCCATCCTGTGTCAGGCATACATACTGCCTTGACCAAACCAAGACTTGATATGGGAAGTGTGCTAAATCTCAATACACCGAACCAATCCTGCATCGGGCATATTGACACTGTTCCAACATGGTATTGGTATGGTCTTAAATATACCTGATAGCAAAGTTATTTGGCCATTGGTTAATTTGCAAACTTTTAGTTATATCAGCATAGAAATAAGAAAACCTAAATTTTCTTTTAGTGTAGTGTAGAAAAATGCCAGATTATACTAGAACTGAAGATGATTTAGAAGACTTCCTAGGGCATGATGAATGAAGAGGGAAATGGGATCTTCTTATTATTTTTGAAAATTACCAGGAACATAAGGATCACTAACACATTTTGAGTTCCAAGCATAGATTGTAAATAAATTTGCGCAAATGCTCATTACTTTATCTATGAAGACTCATATGGGCGTTTGTTTGGTTCCATATTGGCTATGTATTGGGTGAATATTGGATACTTGTATAGGACAAAGGAACCTAAATAATACCTTCTAGCTAGTTCTTTTGAGTAAGATCTTAGGTTGTTATAAATGGTATCAGAGTAGATCTGGTCCATGGTCTATATGGACAGGGACAGTGTAGCAGGGTTTATTTGGGTTGACCACAAGTTGGTCATCGTGTTTGTGATTGGATTTTTGGTACTTGTGATTGAATTTGAATGGATCTGGATCTTTAGCTTAGTGAGGATGCTAGGACTTAAATGGAGGGAGTATGTGAGGACCTATGCGGGCATGTGTTTAGTCCCACATTGGCTATGCACTTGGTCAATCTTGGGTATCTATTTAGGACCAAGGAACTCAATAACATCTTCCAACTAGTCTTTTTGGTGAGGACTTGGTTTGTTACATTATCTAAACCAAAATGCTTAAACCTAGACGGTACCAAAGATGCCTACTCCATATAACATTATAGCCATCTTCCAAGTGCTGAATTTATGTTGACCTGAAGGCAAGAAACAATGGGGCCATTGCTTCCCCATGCAAGTACCTTGCTAAATCCCCTTATTCTGTGGTTCACATAACATGATCAAGGGCTAGCTTCATAAATTCTGATACTTTTTTTTTTTTTGATATTTGAATCCAGCTTCTGTACTAGTATATCATCCTTAAATATCTGCTAATAATTAGCAAAATTTTACTAATGCTAGAGTTGAAGTCATTGGTTCGACTACGTGTGACATTGATAATTCATGCAAGATGGAGAAGAAGAAGAAGAAGATTGCCATCCCTATTCTTGCAATAGTCATTGTGGTGCTACTGGGACTGTTGCTGGTGGTTGTATTTATTGTGTGTAGAATGAGGAGAAGGCAGCAAGGTAATTTTTTCTGTCAATGAAACCTAGCTTGTGGATTCATGTCCTAGCTAGTTTTAAGTTTCATGTATGGTGAAATAAAGCTTTGGCAAAGGTTGCCTTTTGTTTGATCCTGCTATACATGGCCGGTATTTCATGATAAATTGTTTTCGTTGAAAGGCTTGGTACTGGGTACCGCTGTGAGGCCACAGAATGAAAATTACTTCCTACAGCAAGTGGATCATGAAGACTATCCACTGCAGCTAGAGAATCGGCGATTCGCATACATGGAGCTGCAGAAAATAACAAATAATTTTAACCATATCATTGGCAAAGGAGGATTTGGTAGTGTCTTCCATGGCTACTTAGAAAATGGAACTCAGGTTGCGGTCAAGACACGATCGCAATCGTCAACTCAGGGGACCAAGGAGTTTTTGGCTGAGGTAACTGATTCCGATGTCACTAATGACACATTTGCTCTGTTAATTAGATGGCTTTAATACTTCATGCAGAGGTTTATGTTTATTTTCGGGATTAAAAGTGTTGTGGTGGGCAATAAAAGGGGTTTTAAAAGAATTCAATATGCTATACAAAGACTAGAATATTAAAGCATGAAACAGGTAACTGAAAGAGCGATATGATCTATTTAGGTGAGTTGAACTTCCAAATTCCCAATCCTAACCAGTAATCACCAGTATCAAATTCTTCATGAAAATATGACTCATCATTGTTTCCCGCACTTCAGGATACAATCCATGTTCAACATCATCATGTTCAAAATTCCTCAACTTATTTTTGTTGGTTTCAATTTTCTATCTTGGTATAGCATATTAAAGCATGTATACAGCCTTTAGGTACCTGTTTGGATGCTGAGCCATGTCTGTGGGACATTCTCATTCAGGTGAGAAGTGATAAGCACAGTGTGGGCAAGGAGAGAGTGCCACAATTGGAGCTGGTGAAGGTCAAATGATCTTAGTGTTTTAGGAATGCTAAATCCCTTTTAGAAGGTGGTTTTGCCATCCCTAAAATTTGGATTTTGTGTTCGCAGACTACTCTGGGCAGAATCATTTCTCTCTTGCTGCTTCATCTCCCCTCATCACTTCCCTCCTGTCTGGGTTAACCTCTCTGCGGACATGAGATGGCATCAGGACAGTCCTGAAGTGAAACCATATTCCCATTTGACAACATTTATTATTTTTGTGTTGTAGGCCAAACTTTTGACAAGGGTTCATCATAAGAACCTGGTATCTTTGGTTGGATACTGCAAGGATGGGAATTATCTGGCACTTGTCTACGAGTACATGTCTCAAGGAAGCCTTCATGATCATCTAAGAGGTTGTTTGTTCCAAAAAAAAGTTAACTTCTTTTTTTTTTTTTCAATTTATCCTGTCAAACTAGACCGACCAAGAGTGATGGCTGTTTGGATTTTTATGGTTTGACTGTTCTTTAAATCTCTATATGAACTACTATTAGTGAAAATTAAGTAACATGATGTTAGATAGGATCTAAATGGGAAAATTTTGTAACATGAGTTTATGATTGTACTTGAAGCTTAAGCTGCATTTGAAGAGTTTTGTTTTTCAAGAATCTGATTTCTCTATTCTTAATTGATAAGAAAATTTTAAGTATTTAAGTTGATATATATGGGAGGTTTTTTCCCTCAAAATAGATTCTTTTATTTTCTCATACAAATCCGAAAATGTATTTGCATAAAATCATTATTTAATAGACCTCACGTTGTCCTGTAATTATTATGTTATTCAGCACATCCAAATACAAGCTTAAGCTTTCCACAGCTCAGGCACTTATGTCTCAACTGTATGTTTCATTGTTTGAAAGCCATCAATTTTGGCAGCATAACATGGTGGTATCTAGAAAGTATCAGCCATCTAAGCTTCTGCAATATCATTCCAGCGAAAGTTGCTTATGGGTTGTTACAATGATCTCTTACAGGTAAACCTGCCTATATTAAGGTCTTGAGTTGGAGAGAGCGGCTTCAAATTGCGCTTGAATCTGCACAAGGTTTGGCATTAACATGATGGAATTCTTTTTTGCTCTTTCTTCCATTCCCTGGATTATTGAGTTCCTCTTCATCCTCTTTTCCCTTGGCTCGATAACTATATAGGGCTGGAGTATCTGCACACGGGGTGCAGGCCGACCATAGTACATAGAGATGTGAAGACCAGCAACATCCTGTTGAACCATAATTTGGAGGCTAAAATAGCAGATTTTGGGCTCTCTAAGGCATTCCAGAGTGATGTTCACAGTCACATATCCACAGCAGTAGTAGGCACCCCAGGATACCTGGATCCCGAGTATGTCTTTTTGCTATACTTTTTTCTTTCTGTAGAATAGGTGGCTTGTGATGTATTGTCTTGTGACATATTGTCTAAAGAGCAAGGATGGCCAAGAAGAGAAGGGACAAGATAATTGAGTCAACTCTGGATCCTGAATCATGTTGGTTTCATCATTTTGAAAAAAGGGGAGGCAAATAAGGTCCAATACAAGTGACAAAAAAAAACGTACAACCCAAAAGAAGGTCAAGTTATTAAACAAGGAAAGATATTTTGAAACATCAACCACCAATAGAGTTCAATTCAAACACACATACACACACGCACACACCCACACCCACACCGCACACCCACCAATAGAAGATTATCTCTAGAATTGCCCTAAACTGCTGCTGCCACGGTTGCTGTAGCCACTGAGTTAACTGAAATAGCTACATTTGACCCTTGTCACTACGTATGTGGGTAGCTCTTGATGAGCCAGAGTTGCACCATCTGTCCTTGAACCAAAATTTCCAGTGTGATGTTTGTAATATATGGTATCATTTATCATATTAGCTGATAGTGAAGAAGTAATACTATAAGCTGTTCTTCTGTGATGTTATGCGTATTGGATCTACGTTAGCTTGATCTTTATTGTATTTTTTTCGGGAAGTTAGCTTTGTCCTATATCTGGAATAACAAATAATTTATGGGGAGCTGAGCTGATTATTGTTTTGCTTTTGTTTAGGTACTATCAGACTTACCAGCTTAATGAGAAGAGTGATGTATATAGCTTTGGGGTGGTTCTCTTGGAGCTAATCACAGGCCAGCCTCCCTTATTGCCTGCACGAGGAGAGGGTCACATAGTTCAAAGGGTGGGGCCAAAAGTTGCCCAAGGGAACATTGATGATGTTGTGGATGCAAGGCTGCAAGGAGCGTACGATGTCAATTCCGTCTGGAAGACTCTGGATATAGCACTCATGTGCACAGCGCAGAGCTCTGTTCAGAGGGCGACCATGGGTGATGTAGTGATGCAGCTTAAGGAAAGCTTGGCACTTCAGATTGCTTGGAACCAGCACCATTATACAGAAACTGTTGACATAAGCCTGAACAGTGTCTTTGAAATAGCGGATGTTGGAAAGTTATCAGTTGTAGAGGGTCCTTCGGCAAGATAAGAGTTATATTGGTACTTTCCCTTTTCGCCATGACATGCTGCTTGCAGATCATCTATATTCTGTACTTCCAATATTAGAATGTTTTAGATTTGGACTTGATGTGGCTTTGAGTTTGAGTGTACTGTTTACATGATCTTTGGATGCAGTAGTCTTTTCTATGAATGTTTCTCCAAGAAGAACGTCTCAATAATAATCCAACTTTAGGGAACAAGTTATTTTTGTCCCTTTGGTTCCCCTATATTTGTTTGGAGTTCAGAGTTTTTGTGTTCCTTCAAATGTGATTTATTGTATTGCATCAAAAATTACAATAAAAGAGAATTTGTGGTCTACTACTGTGACTTGCAGCATATTAATTGCATGATGAATGATGGGAAGCAGAAATTTTTCCAAAGCTATTGCTTGAAACATGTTCTTTGATCATAACTTTGCATATGATTTTTTGATAGATTCATACATACGTACAAAAAAGGAAATAAAAAAAAGAGGATTTGTGGTCTATTACAATGACTTGCAGCAGATTAATTGCATGATGAATGATGGGAAGCAGAAATGCTTCCAAAGCTATTGCTTGAAACATGTTCTTTGATCATAACTTTCCAGATGATTTTTTGATAGATACATACATACATACAAAAAAGAAAATAAGAAAAGAGGATTTGTGGTCTACTACTGTGACTTGCAGCATATTAATTGCATGATGAATGATCGGAAGCAGAAATTCTTCCAAATCTATTGCTTGACACATGTTCTTTGATGATAACTTTGCATATGATTTTTTGATACATACATAAATACATACAAAAAAGAAAATGAAAAAAGAGGAGTTGCAGTGTATTACTGTGACTTGCAGCATATTAATTGCATGATGAATGATGGGAAGAAGAAATTCTTAGAAAGCTATTGCTAGAAACATGTTCTTTTATGAAAACTTTGGACATGATTTTTGGAAGCTATGTGATACCTTATTGGCTTATCCATGTTTTTGTCAGACTCGTATTTTCTAAGATCTCATTGCATTCATGAGATAGCTGTCTACTGTACAACAACAAGAACAACAACGACAAATACGCATATGCTCCACATGGTGATCCTTGAAATCTGTCTACATGCTGGATAATTTTGATAACTAAGAATTTACTGTATTAAGGACATAGATTACAGTCAGTAAGAAATCAAATAATTAATGCTGCTTACAATTTTTTGTGAGCTTAGAGCACGAGCCGGTTAAGCTGGACCAATATGCCATTCATCACCTTATTAGAATGCAATGCTCGTCCTGGGCATGCAATTTGAAAGTACATCCAGTACTTACATGTGAATAATTTTAAGTGACAGAAAATCTTAACAGGTATTTCTTCTTTAGACCTATCAACAACTGCTAAATGTCTTGGTTGTAAAAATTCTCCCTGTGGGTATGTAATATATTTGTCGACCACCACTTCGACTTGTGGGCCCCAATGCATGAGCCAGCTTGGCCGGAGGCCACGTCGTACAAAATTTTTCGATTCTCTGGGTTGACAAAATTTTTGTTTATTTCATGCTTGATTTTGGGAGAAAAAATGGAAAAACGTAAATTTAGAGCTGATGATAAAACAACTTCGTTAGACTTTTGACGAAATTGGAGTCCAAACTCGCTCGTGTGACATTGCCGTTGCAAATGGAATGATCCCCTTCCATGGCCATTTGACCATCTTATTTATCCTCCAAAACAAAGCTGGCAAGATTCTACCACCAGACCTGCCCGGAATACGGTATTCCATGTTTTAACGAGTCCAATTCTTTGCACGCAAGCCTGACAAACGAGGCCTATTTCCCCACGTCCGCATGTCGGAATGCGGGGGGCAAGGAATAGCTGCATGCTATTCTGGAGGAGGAATGCTGAACCACGGACGTGATATCCTCTTTGTTGTGATGATGACAAAGTGATTATTATATAGAGAAGCGGTTAAGTCTACAGTTTGTATGAACACAAGTCGTCCTCCTGAAGAACGGTTCATCTGAAGTAGAGAAGTGGAAGGCGGAGGCCGTGAAGATGGGATACCTCAGCTTGACAACGATGGCAGCATGTTGCTGTGTTCTTCTGGGCTTTGCAACGGTCACAGTTGAAGTTTATGGTCAGCCTGATGGTCTAGGTAAAGCTCTAGCCTTGTTTCTTTTCTGTTGCTTGTGTGAAGCTAATATGCATGAAATAGGCAACAATTCAACTTCAAATATAGGGATTTAAGTCTGAGGTTGCATCATTTGCATCAATACTAGCTACTGTGACTATGATTATTCATTTCTAATTTAAAAATAAAGGAAAAATAAGGAAATGCTTGAGTCAGCAAAATTTGATTAGGAATATTGGTGCAGCTTCCTTTTTCTCGAAAAGCATATATAGTCTCAGCAGCTTTCCAAATGGATCTCGAAAATTGTTGCACATTGCAACGTATTGTGCAGGGGACGATGTATCTGTTGGGAGCAAAATTCTTGCATGGAAACTACCATGGCTTGAATGGCAAACTTGGTAAAAAGTCAGTTCTATTTGATCTCCATCTTGGTGTCAACCTTGGGAAGACGATCAACATTTCGATGCATCCAGTTTGCACAGGGTTGAGGTCATTACTATTGCTTCAACTAATTCCATATTAGTTTGTCTCATAAACACAAGGCAGGGAACTCCTTTCATATCTTCGCTAGTTCTTTATTTGGCCTTGAATGCCTCTAGGCCTCTGGTTCAATATGGGACCAACATCAATTGAGACTATTATGTAAGTAGAAAATTTTAGTATAATTAGAAACGATTAAAGATCAAAATAATTGGAGCCAGTGCCTCCAATTTACTTTAGGCCTTTGGTATCCGTTCATGCTGGGTTCATAGTACTTGGATGTTCCAATATATGCAACCCCGAGAAAGTGTATTAGCTTGTCAGTTGCAACCAGAGAAAAAAGGTTGCCACAAATAAAACTTGTGCAAGGTCCTAAATGGCATAGGTCCATAACCAATCTAATAGATGAGAGCTAAGTTCGGTGTGCCAAGATTGGCATATCCATCTAAACAAATTGTTGATCAATATTTTGCAAGCTAGCATGATTTGCCCTTCCACTTTCCCCTCATGTCCTGATTCTTCTTTATTCATGCATGAACGGATTGGCATATCAATCCAAGCAAATTGTTGATCACCAATATTGTGCAATCGATTGCACGATTTACCCATCCACTTTCCCTCTTGTCATGACTCATGACTTTTCTTTCTTCATGTATGAAGGGAGGTGAGTGATTGGAAAAAAGGTAAATAGCTAGCAGATCAGATTGCATACTTACCCATCAAAAACACAATCCTTATTTTCTATTTTTTTTTCAGAAAAATAAGGCTTTAATTATAATGAGATAGTTTGAATCCTAGACCTGGTGTCAACCAGGTGAACCTTGGTTAGTTGGTGTGGTGTAACCATGAATTTTGGTCCCTGAAACACAAAGTTGGTGACTGATATATGCTAATGAAGATATCTATTCATCCAGGAATAAATAGAATCCCTCTTATCCAATAAATATAATCCCTCTTATCCTGGAATAGGGGTTAGTGCTAAACCGCCATCCAAATATAATCACCCGTTTTTAATGGAAAATGCAACAGGTACCCGGACGGTCGCTACGATCGCATCTGGAGGCCATTGGTGCCACACCCGGATGGACCGAGAATATCCACCACCTCGACGGTCCGAACCATTGCGAACGGCTTCTTCGAGGCGCCTACAGCCGTTCCGCTGACCGCCGTCACGCCAACGAAATCCTCCAGGTTGGTATTAGTAGTGGATCCCACGTCCGAGGATAACTGTCTATGGTACCATGTTATCTCGTATTTCCAGTTCCAAAACCTCACGGGGAACGACTCAAGGCAGTTCAACGTCTTACTCAATGGGGTTTTATTCTACGGCTCGTTATCCCCTGAGTACCTCTACGTGAACGCCTTGTACGGCACCAGTCCTTGGATGAGCTATCCACCACGTCCAAGGTCAGAAGCCCATCCGGCGACTTCGTCCAAGTACCCTCGATCGTCTTGCAGACCGCCGCCGTGCCGGTGAACTTCTCCGAGATAGTATTCTACTTAACCTTGCCGAGCGGCGATGTCCATCTCCCCTACCTCATCTTCATGCACTTCGCCGAGCTCCAATCCCTCCCTGCCAACCTCTCCAGAACGTTCGACATCAAACTCGACGGAGAACTGTGGTATATATGGAGCGTACAAACCCACTTACCTCGTCGCGGATACCGTATACACCATTAATCCTGAGGTTCGGGATTACTATAACTTCTCTCTCGCCGCGACGAATTCTTCTGCGCTTCCTCCAATCATTAATGGGCTGGAGATTTATTCTGTCATGCGCCGCTCGGAAGTGGCTACCGATAAAAAAGATGGTATGTTGTTCTTCCCTCCCTTTTCCTTTTGCTTGTATATCCAAAGAATTTTTCGGTAGTTCTGTTTTCCTAATTCATGCAAGGAATATGATATCTGACCTATGAATGGCTCAATGTTCTAACCGTACGTCTTATTCAAGACGAACATCGATACTCGGGATATTGGCCTCAATGCCTTGTTTGGACTGCTCATTTTCTTTTCTTTTCTCGATCCATATTGAATATAGATATTGCAATCATTTCACCCTACAGACTGCAGTTTTATGCATATCTAAAACAGTTTGCTAATTCTTAAGACTATCCCCTGTTTGCATGCTTCGAAGTTTTAAGTGCTCATTTATACGAAGCGTGCGTTCCTTCCCCAGATGGCTCTGATCCATAATTTTGGAATGACTTGCATAGATTTTTTTTTTTTCTTTTTTTTTTGTTACTTTATTTTTTGAATGTTTTTTCAACAGAAAGCTCATCTTCTGATATGATTTCTTTGTTCTAACTCTTGGAAATGTCAGTTGATGCCATCATGGCAATCAAGCAGGAGTATGGGGTGAAGAGAAATTGGATGGGTGATCCATGTGCTCCAAGAGATCTTATTTGGGATGGCTTGAACTGCAGCTACAGTGTCTCTGATCCTCCAAGGATTTCTAGTCTGTGAGTTTCTAATGAAAGAAAATTGCATGTCTTTTTTTGTGATAGGCCATTTTTTCAGAAAACATCAAAAGAGAATGACTCGGATCCAATTGCTTTGCAGAAACTTGTCATCCAGTGGATTGAATGGTGAAATAACTGCTTCTTTTGCCAATCTCGAAGCAATCCAGTACTTGTAAGTGATATTGATTTCGCAAGTGTAATTCTCTCTTCGGATAACACTGCTAGTGAAATTTGGTAGGGCTTATAAACTAAACAAAGGGAACCTATTTTCTCTTGCTCTAATGGTTTATTGATCTACCCCGAAGAGGAGAAATATTATGGATATCATATGGATACAAACTTAAGCATGACAATAAAAGAATGAGAAAAACATTATGTCGAATGAGGTTGGTTCATATGGGGGTAACTTAGATGTAACAACAACCAGCCATTCCTGCGGATTTTTTGGCCCTTGATTGCAGCAAAGCCAAGGTCCGTTCTCCGGTTGTTTACTTGAAAATGTCCAAAGGACGTTTATCTGACCTTGCCTACCTGACACCTGGTAATATTCCATATGCGTTTGACATGATGTTTGATTTGCACCTGAGATAACCCAATTCATGTGGACCATGTAGCATGAATAGTCTTATCACAATAAACACCATAAACCGTGACTGCTTTCCCCATTTGGAAAGAAATGTCACACTTTGGTGAGTGTGGTGGCCAATCACGCGATGTTCTTTACCAAATTTGGTTGGTATTCATAATATTGTTTATTTAATATGGTAAAAAGGTGTTCATATTCCAATTTGCGGTATAATTAAACCTTTTGTAATATAGCCGGTGCTATAATCATGTTGATGGACTTTCCTCCAAGAAATGAATACCTTGAATGAAATCAACACCCATGGCTCGAGTTCTAGGACCATACAGGAGCAGTGGACTGTCCAGGTTGGGTACACTGTCTGTCCTACGTGTGAATCAGCAATAAAGGAAACTTCCCAGTTATATTTATCTGTTTGCATCTGAGTGTGAATTCTTCCTGCTATGACATATGGAAGTTTTTTCCCTCTTTGTTCTGCTGCTTTAGTTGGTGTTATGGTATGGTCAGAATGATAGATATTGTCTTACATGAAGTAGCATTGCAATGGCATAAACATTTTTAAATTTCTTAGTATACTAATGGTTCATTAATAACTCGTCATGGCAGGGATTTGTCGTACAACAACTTAACCGGGACAATACCTGATCTTCTGGCAGAACTATCATCCCTTAAACTATTGTAAGCATTCGTGTCCTTGTGATTTAGTGATTAATGATAAAAAAGCTTGACGCCTCATCATCATCGGGCTTCTTTTGTGCAGAGATTTGACGGGCAACCAACTCACTGGACCAATTCCTCCTGGTCTCCTTAGAAGATCAAAGAATGGTTCCCTCATGCTAAGGTTTGTTTTACTCTCTAAAACTATTAAGTCCTCCCCTCAATGTTTTATAAATTATAATTTGATGCAGGCAAAGGGACTTCAAACAGATTTACAGTATTATGCATATGACTCTTGTATAGCATAGGAATTCCTATGGGCCAGAATAGGTAATTAGTTGTTGTAAGAAAATGTGTAAGTTACTGATTGAATTCATAAGGGTTGTGAACAGTAGGCCCGCTTGAGAATTGCTGTTAAATGCAAGATTTGAATAAGCTCGAATCTAAATGTGTCTATTTTGATTGAAAATATGTGGGGATGAAGAGTGAATACTAGGGATTAAGAGTAGTGTTGTGGGGAGATTTTAATGAAACTTTGCAGAGAAATCATCAAATTATGAAACTTCTGCAGACAAGTGAGTTAATATAGCTGCTTTATTGAACTGTCAATACTAATGAATGAAGAATGGTATCATTAAGTTTATGGCAAAGGGATATGAGGTTTACTCCTCCGCAGACAACGGAAGGAATTATTTAATTTAATCCTATTTCAAGGTAATGTCTCCATGACAAAATTCAGATCCTCATGAAGTGTCAGACCTAATCAGTTCTATTATTCAGTCAACTTGAAACCTAACCTTTTTAAATCAGCTATGGTGAATCTTTTATATATTTTGTGGCCTTTTTTGTTAGCCTTGTTTCCACTTGAAAACCCAATTATCTTAAGAAAGATAATTGTAGCAATCTTCTGGCTGCCCGACAGTTTTAAAAAACACTCTCAATAAATGCTTAAGTTTTCACAAGACCTGCCAGTCCTGGGCTAGCTGTTCCTGAGTCAAATTAAGAGACTTGGTTTGACACATATTTGGGAATTAGATAACAAGGTGTCCCCTGTCTTGAGCAAGTTTCGAAATCATGAATCACACATCAACCATTTGGTCAAAAGTTAGTGCTGCTGATAAAAATTGGAAATTATCACAACCTGTAGAGTTGGAAAGTTTCATTATTTCAATGAATTGTATCAGTTGAATCACATTAAGATCTGAGATGGTTCTTTGAATCTTTGACCAACTGTAAACTCTACTATTGAGCAATAAAGCTTTGCAATGAAAATCATCTTCGTAACTTGAGATTTTTATTCCTCATTTTATGCACCATCACATGAAGGTAAGTCGCAATTGAGCTACTTTTGACATGGGTCCTGGGATCCAATCTAAGATGCCACTTTTGTGAAAGGCATTGGTGATCCTCCCACCCAAGTGTGTTCAATTTTTGTTGATGCAAACATTTCACGAGCAGCGTATTGACTTATGCGATGCTTTCTTATATTCTATTGCACTTATAATATGTTAAGGAATTGCATAATTTCCCTCGATTAGATTTCTGCTGAACTCTCACTTCTTATTTTAGCCCCTGTATTTTACTTCTCAAGCGTAGTTTCCTTCTCACAAGCTATAAAATTTATCTAATGCTAGAACGGATCGAAGTATTTGTTCCGATGGGAATTCATGTGAGCGGAAGAAGAAGATTAATACACCCCTCATTTTGTCTCTCTCAAAAGCTTCTATGGTGATACTGTTAGTGGTGGTATTCATTCTGTACAAAATGATGAGGAAGCAAGGTAAAATTTTCTTACGGCATATCTTAGCTTGTGAATGTTCCCTACCCAATTTCAGCTTAGTTAAAGCGAGAAAGCACTAGGATGGTTATGTAATTAATACCTTATTCCGAAACCTGTATATCTGTTTTCTTTGAAAGGCTTGGTCTCAGGGACCTCTGCGAGGCCACAGGTGAAGGATCATGAAGATGGTCCATTGCAACTTGTGAATAGGCAATTCACGTATAAAGAGTTGGAGGATATTGATAGGTTTGAAGCCCATGTGGAGAAAATCAAAGCTCATTTGAGCTGAGGTACGCAGCAGTCTCTTGCCGAGGTATGCAGCGGTTTGAGAACCACATGTGGTTTGAAGCTTTTGGCTCGGCTCACAGGTTATGGGTGCTATCCAACGGATGAGAATGCACCTCACACTTGATTGAACGGCTCTCACTGCCCTTTCCCGTATCCAACGGTGGTGGTCCACTCCTTTTGCAAGATCGGACGGCTTCTGTCATTTTTGGTCAAAATCTGATGATAGGGGTTAGAATAACAATTTAACAGTGAAAAGAAGACTTCTCTGACGTGGTTTGGACCAAATTTTTTAGGATTCCAAAGCTTATTTAAGGGGAGGCCATAGGCAGATGGTTAAAAGAGGGGAATGCACAGAGAGCGGTGTAAGGCATTTTTTGAGAGAGAAAAAAGTGTGCTTTTTCTTTATAAAAAGAGAGTTTCTTGTATCTCCTTCAATCTTATACTTTTTGTGCTATGAATTTAATAGAAGAATCATCAGGGATGTCTTGCCCACGGACGTAGGCCAACAATTGATAGGCCAAATCATGTTAAATTTGATGTGCTTTCTTTTTCTTCTATTTTTATTGCTCAATCATCTCTGTCCTTTTTGCGTTCTACGTTTGTTTGAATATCTTTTCTCTACAAAATAATCTGTATTTCCACTGTACTTGTATGCTGTGTGGATTGAGGTGTGCTCGGTTATCACTCGACTGATATTTTCAGTTTGATATTAGAGCAAGAAGATTCTTTTGTAGTTGGTTTGATTTGAAACAATGACGGACAAGGTGACAACAATAAAGTATGAGATATTGAGATTTGACGGATCAAATTTTGTACTTTAAAAGATGAAGATGCAAGCGGTATTAATCTAGGATGGTTATGAAGTTGTTTTGTCAGAAAAAGAACGCAAACCAAAGAGATGATGGATCGACAATTTAAGGAGAAAGATAGGCTGGCAATGGCAAACCTCTATTTGGCATTGGATGATTCAGTATTATTTAATATCGAGGTCAAGACTACTGCAAAAGGGGCTTGAGAAAAGTTGAAGAACCTCTATGAAAGGAAGTCCTTGATGAATAAAATCTATTTGCTGTGACAATTATATAATCTAAAGATGAAAGATGGGGCATCAGTTCAAGAGCATTTGTGTATATTCAATTCCATTGTGAGAAAGTTTGTGGCTTTAGATGTGAGAATTAAGGATAAAGAAAAGGCTAGCATTCTACTTTATTTTATGCCAGAATCTTGGGATAATCTCATTATGAACTTGAGTCGTATTGAAACCCTCAAAATAGAGTCAGTTGTTGCATCATTGCTAACAGAAGAGATGAGGTGAAAATCTAGCCAAAAAAGCTCTTTGAAGGAGGCCATGGTAGCACGAGGATGGCCTTTTGAGAGGGAACGTGGTGATCAAGGGAAAGCGAGCTCTAAATCCAAGAGTAAGAAGAAGGTGAAATGCTGGAATTATGAAAAATCAGAGTATATAAAGAAAGATTGTCGGGCTAGAGGAGTTGATACAAAATCTGAATCAAAAAATTTTCAAGACAGTATAGTAGAAAGTGAAGTTGGTTCGGCTACTTCTGAAGATGGGGATGCACTAACGGCATTGGAGAGATCTGAGCTTGCACACCATTGGATTTTGGATTCGGAGGCATCTTTTCGTATGACTCCTTTTAGGGAGTTGATCGCTGTCGTAGGCGGTCAAAAATAAAAACCAACTCAAACTATATAGATAGAATGAGTCAGGATCATCTCCACAGGGATTTACGATGATTATCTTTTTTTTTAAAGAAGAAATAAAAAGTAAAAGAGAATTGATTGTAGAAGGATTAACAAGAAATAGAATAGCAAGAATTAAAAAATATAAATTAAATTATGAAAGAAAATAATTCAGAGAAATAACTCAAGAATTCTGAATCCACCATACAAAGAGATTTATTTTCTTCCTTTTTTTATATTGTATATTTAATTTTTATAATTATGATATTAGTATAGTTTATCTCTAAGGGATACGGACTATATCAGTAGATTACAGCTCGTCCTGTTGGAGTATAAACTATCTAAATTCAATTACAAGATCTAAGATTCAATCTAACATACTACGATCTATCTCTTCAAAGTACGTACCGTATCCAGAGATCATGGCACGTCAATAGAGGATATAAGCCATGTAGGCTGGATCAATACCTCAGAAAAAAGTAAAAAGATATAAAATAAAAGTAAAATTTTATTGCATAAAAATTAAATACAAAAAAAAATAAAAATTTATTTACAGGCTTCATCATATTCCTGAATTGAAGGGATTTAGCCTCGCATCAAGCTCTCTAGCTCCATAATCTCTCAATAATTGATCCCTAAAGCTCTTTGAATTTTTTTTATTTTTTTCTTATTTTTTCTCCTCTTAAAGCTTATTTTCGGACCCCTTATTTATAGATAATTTTTTCATATTTTTTTGATCACAAAAGGAGTCTTAAAATCCTTAAAAAATGTATTGATTTTCTAAGAATATTTCTGACCGTCGGATCTGGATTGGACCACTCAGATCAGCCCAAAAATCAGTCTTTTACTCCTTATCAGGGTCGGATTCGATTCTGACCATCCGATCTGGGTTTGGATTGGTTATGGGCTGTCGGATCGTGCCATATATCTTCTCTTATAAACCGACAGCAAACGTGGACCATCGGATCTGGGTCTGGATGGATGTCAGCCGTTGGATCACGCAAAAGAGGCTTCCATCACCCGTAAACTATGCCTGTGGACCGCGTATTATTTTTGGTGGACCACGCCCTGACTCTATAGATCGACCGACTGGTCCACCATACACCTGAGGCTATTTTTAGATTTTTTAAAGATATTTTGGCTCCGTTTTTGCTCTGATTTTTACTTGAAAAATTGAAAAAAAATATGCATTAAATTTTTTAAAAATTTTTCTTCATTTTAATGCTTAAATTGCTCAATTAAATTAACACCTTATTTTTTATAAATATATCTAATTATATATATATATTTTAAAATTACTTATTTTTCAAAAAAAATTAATAAATTCATGAAATTAGGTTTTTAAGAAGATGTTAATACCATAAATTATCAAAAATACTTACAATAAATATAAAAATATACCACTTATCACACCCTCCAACTTGAACTTTGCTCGTCCTCGAGTAAAAAAAGAATTTAGATTTAAGTATCATTTAACTTAAAGTCTCAAATTTTATCAAATAATTTTAAAAAAGCCACTGATATACAGTAGAGCGTGAGTGAGATATATCATTGGAGTATTAATACTAATCAATATAAGAGTTAAACTAAGAACACTAATTTTTTTTTGAATTTTTTTTAAATTATTTCTACCTTTATCTCTAAATCATTAACCTTCTTATGGACAAGTACATTGTTACTTCCATCCTTCATTTATTGAACTTTTTTTTTTAAAATATTATATCGCTATTGAGTGTCTTAATCCCTTAAGCTTTCTGTTTGACCCATGTAGTGAGTTTTCAGTCAATGACTCTCAAACCAGATGACTTTAGGGTACCAGGTATAGAATACCCCTCGGACCTACTTGCTCAAATCAAATAGGCTATGAGTTAAAACTAGCTTTACAACAAAGCTTCTTTGCCCTTCATACCTTTTGACGGAAACTTAATGCTTGCTTAGGCAAAGAAGCCCGGTTACTCAGCATGAAGTACTTGAAATTTTTTTTTTTAAATATATGAAGAAACGTATAGTTACCCTACACAAGTCTATAAGAAGTAAACTTTTCTTTGATATTGATAGAAAAATTTAGAAATATTCAAAGAAAACTGTTTAAGTTCAAAACTTAACTTCTTATTGAGTTTTCTTAATACTTGATCCATCGATATCTCACAAACTTTCTAGTCTGTACATCAATTTTCTTTTAAAAATGCTTGGTTTAACTCAATTCTTAAATGTAATCTGGTGCTTAAATGCTAAATACTAACTTACTTGAGGACTTTTGAATTTTTTTTTATTCTCTCCCCCAACTTATTCGATATTGTCCTCAATGGAGTAGGAAAAATGAAAGGTGCATAAAAAGAGAAAGAAAAATGAGAGATGTCACCAGATCCAAAAGTTTTTTTCAAAATTGGTGCTTCTCCCATCTTAGCCAATATTGCCTTCAAATCCGTACAAAGCAAACCTTGATTAACTTGAACATAATGCAAAAGAAAGTAAAAGTAAAAATTAAAAACTGGGTTGCCTCCCAGAAAGCGCTAAGTTTTAAGTCTTCAGTCAGACTGAACTTGGGATATAGAATCAATTAGAATAAATATGCTCATGAAGAACCATGGTTTTCTCCTCAATTTTAGTAGGCAATTCCAAGAATGATTTTAATCATTGTCTATTTACTTTAAAAATAGCACCATTGCTTGGGTTTTTGATTTCTACAGCTCCATGAGAAAAAATCTCTTTTACAATAGGGGACCCTGTCCATCTAGATCTAAGTTTTTCAAGAAATAAATGTAGCCTAAAGTTATACAAAAAAAATTTTTGACCAGATGAAAATGATTTTCTAAGGATTGCTCAATCATGAAATACCTTAGTTCATTCTTTGTATATCTTAGCATTATCGTATGCCTCATTCCTGATTTTCTCAAGTTCATCAATTTGTAACTTTCTATGTTGTCCAGCCTCATCTAGATCTATGTTTAACTTTTTGATGGCCCACATAGCCTTATGTTCAAGCTCTACTGGCAAGTGACATGCTTTACCAAACACAAGCCTGTAAGGAGACATTCCTAAGTTGGTTTTGAAGGCAGTGCGATATGCCCAAAGAGCATCTACTGCTTTAGTGACCAATCTTTTCTATTGATGCTTACAGTCTTCTCTAAGATTTGTTTGATTTGACGATTTGAAACTTCAACTTGTCCACTAGTCTGGGGGTGATAAGGTGTGGCCAATTTATGGGTGATGTTATATTTCTTCATCAGGATTGCAAAGGTTCGATTACAAAAATATGTTCCCTGATCACTTATAATGGCTCTAGAGATTCCAAAATAAGAGAGAATATTTTTTTAAAAAAATTTGATAATAATTTTGCTGTCATTTGATCTACACGGCATAGCTTCTCTCCATTTGGATACATAATCGATAGCCACTAAGATATATTCATTTTTGAAAGAGTTTGAAAGTGGTCCCATGAAATCGATTCCCTATACATTAAAAATCTCAACAACTAAGATCGAATTTAATGGCATCATATCTTTTTTTGTAATCCATCCTACTTGTTGACATCTAGTACAACTTTTACAGTACTCATATGCATCTTTAAACAAATTGGGCCAGTAAAATCCACATTGAAGAACTTTTGCAGCAGTTTTTTTGGCTCCAAAGTGGCCACCACAAGCTTGGTCATGATAAAAAGACAAGATACTGTTGATATCATGGTCCGGGATACATCTTCTAATGATTTGATCAGGACATTGTTTAAATAGATATGGATCATCCCAAATAAAATACTTTACTTGGACAAAGAATTTGTATTTGCCTGAGTGTTCCAATAAGAAAGAATCCTACCAGTGGCCAAGTAATTGACAATGTCAGCATACCATGGTTCTTTGGTCACGGACATGAGTTGTTCATCAGGAAAAGACTCTTTTATTGATAGTTCGTTAGAGGGTGCATCAATCAATCGGGATAGGTGATCAGCCACTACATTTTCGGTTCCTTTCTTATCCCTGATTTTTAGATCAAATTCTTGAAGAAGTAAAATCCATCGGATCAAACGTGCTCTTGCATCTTTTTTTATCAAGAGATGTCTAATGGCTGAGTGATCAGTGTATACAATGACATGTGACCCAACCAAACAAGATCTAAACTTTTTTAGGGCAAAGACAATAGCTAAAAATTCTTTTTCAGTGGTTGAATAGTTAAGCTGTGTATCATTAAGGGTTCTACTAGCATAATAAATAACTCGTGACAGTTTATCAATTCTTTATCCTAAAATAGCTCCGATGGCATGATCAGATGCATCACACATAAGTTCAAAGGGTTGAGTCCAATCAGGTGGATAAATAATGGGTGCAGATGTTAGTGCCTTTTTAAGATGCTCAAAAGATTCGAGGCACTCAGAAGTGAAATTAAATTTGATGTCTTTAGCAAGAAGATTGATCAGTGGTTGAGTTATTTTGCTAAGATTTTTGATGAACCTCCTATAGAAGCCAGCATGTCCTAAGAATGAGCGAATTTCTTCGACTGATTTGGGTGGTGACAAATTTACAATCAAATCTACTTTGGCTTTATCTACTTCAATTTCTTTCTTTGAGATAACATGGCCAAGCACTACGCCTTCTTTGACTATAAATTGATATTTTTTTCAATTAAACACTAAGTGTTTCTCCTTACACCTTTCTAAAATCAATCTTAAGTGATGTAGGCACTTAGAAAAGGTAGAGCCAAAGATGAAAAAATCGTCCATGAATATTTTTAGAAATCTCTTAATCATATCAAAAAAGATGTTGACCATGCATCTTTGAAAAGTAGATGGAGCATTACATAAACCAAAGGACATACGTCTATAGGCAAAAGTTTCAAATGGACAGGTAAATATGATCTTCTCTTGATCCTCTGGTGCTATAGGAATCTAGTTATAGTCAGAATATTCATTAAGAAAATAATAGAACTCATGTCCGACTAGCCTTTCCAACATTTGATCAATGAATGGTAGGAAAAAATGATCCTTTCTTATGGTCGCATTTAATTTTCTGTAATCAATACAAACTCTCCATCCAGTTTGGACTCTAGTCGGTACTAACTCATTTGCTTCATTTTGGATCACATTACCCCAGACTTTTTAGGCACTACTTGAATTGGGCTAACCCATGAACTATCTGAAATAGGGTAGATAATTTCATTGTCTAGTAACTTAAGAATCTCTTTCTTCACTACCTTCTTTATAGCTGGGTTAAGTCTTCTTTGGGGGTCTTTGATTTGCTTGGCTTCCTCCTCTAAATAAATTCGATGTTGGACAATTGAAGGGCTGATCCCTTTGATGTCAGTCATGGTCCAACCTATGACTTCCTTAATCTCTTTGAGGACAGCTAAAAGTTTCTCCTCTTGGATTTGATCTAGGTCTGATGCGATAATTACGGGTAAAGTTTCTGATGGACCTAAATATGCGTATTTGAGATGCTGAGGGAGTGTTTTGAGTTTTAGTTTAGATGCTTCCTCAATCGATGGCTTGTGTATAGGTTCATCAATCCTCACAAGTGGTTCGACAGGTGGTTGTCATTGTAGATGAACTCTCTGATCACTAGATGGAGATATCTCATAAGCTATTTTAAATTCTTGATCTGACCAAATATTACAGTCAAAATCTTCTTCTCCTAGGTCAGTGTTCTCATAGATCTCATCCTGAATCAGATTTACATCAACGAATTGGTCTCTTTTTTTTTCAAGATTAAAAATATTAAGATCAATGGTCATATTTTCAAATGAGAGTTTCATGAGTCCATTGCGATAATTGATTAGGGCGTTGGTGGTAGCTAAGAATAGTCTTTCTAAGATTACTGGAATGTGACCTTTTGGATTAATCACTGGTTCAGTCTCAAGGATCACAAAATCCACAGGATAAATAAAATTACTTACCTTGATTAACACATCTTTCACAACTTCTTTGGGGACTCTCACTGATCGATCTGCTAATTGCAATGTAATTTCTGTAGGCTTTAATTCTCCTATCCCCAATTTTTCATAGACCAAATACGGTAGGATATTCACGCTAGCCCTTAAGTCTAATAAGGCCTTATCAATGATGGTTTTCCCAATAACACAAGAGATTGTAAGAGATCCTAGATCTTTGTACTTGACAGGTATGTGGCTTGATAGATATGAGCTTACACTAGCCACCAAAAAGGCTTTCTTGAGAACATTGGTGGTCTTCTTCTTTGTGCATAGGTCTTTGAGAAATTTGGCATATGTGAAAACTTGTTTGATCATATCTAATAGAGAGATATTCACTTTCACTTGTTTAAACATCTCTAAGATTTGATCCATATGGGCTGAGTATTTGTTAGACCTAAGTCTATTTGGAAAAGGAGCTACAGAATTGGTGGGTGATGTCTTGAATTGCTTAATCCCTGATGTAGATTCTTCAAGTGGCTTGGATGGTTTGTTAATCTCTATTGACTCCTTAGACTTATCTGGATCTTCAAACTCGATCTGATCGATCACTTGCTCATGAGGTGGTTTAGACAATAGTTCATCTTGATCTTTAGGTGTACTGACATGATTGTCTACTTATTTTTCAGACTTTAAAGTGTGAATTACATTTAATTGGTTGATCTGGGCTCCTTATTGTGATCCTTGATTGTTCTGGATCCTAGGATTAGCCTCGGATTGACTCGATAGTTTACTTTTTTCTCTTTCACTTACAGCCATGGCTAATTGACCTAATTGCATCTCTAAATGGGTAATAGCCTGGGTGTTGGAAGTTAAAAGCTAGCCTGTGGTCTGCATGAAGTTGTTCAGTGTAGTGTTGGTGCTAGCAGATGATTTTGCTAGAATTTTCAGACTCTTTTCTAGCGAGTTAAGCCTTTGATCATTGCTGAAATCTGATGGGATATTTGATGATTGAGTGGGTCTGGGGTTGGATTGAGTGAAAGTAGGTCTAATTGAGTTTGACCCTTGTGACCAAAAAAAATTGGGGTGGTTCCTCCATCTTGGATTGTATGTTGGTGCATAGGGATCATTTATAGGTCTTTGATAGGCTGCGTTCACCTGTGCTACTTCATTCTCGGCTGGACCCATCAAGAAAGGACATCCTTCCATCGTGTGGTCTGTGGCATTACACTCATTGCAAGTTGTTGTTGCAACTTGATTCACTTGGGTGTGTTCTTTGAGTTTTAAAGCCTCTATCCTACGGATCAAAGATACGAATTTAGCCTCTTCAGCCAGGGAAGATTGAACTTGATGTACAACCCCTCTTGAAGGTGTGTGTCTGTCGAGTTCTCTAGTAATCTTCTATTGTAGGCTCTTTTCTCCTAGGTCCTCTAGAAATTGTCAGGCTTCTGTGGGTTCTTTATTCATGAATTGACCATGACACATTGATTCTAACATGGTTCTTGAGTTTGGGTCTAGTCCTTCATAAATGATTTGGTAGTCTCCAAGTTTCTATTCCATGATGTGGGCATTGACTCAAAAGGTTCTTAAAACGATCAAAATACTTCCAAAAAGACTCACCTGGTAATTGATAAAATTGATTAATTTTATTCCTAAATTTGACAGTCTTATAGTATGGAAAAAAAAATTTTAGGAACACTCTAACAAAACCCTCCCATAATGCGATGGATTGATTAAGAAGACTGTATAACCACTTTTTGGTACTATCTTTGAGGGCAAAGTTGATCAACCTAAGTTTTATAGCATCCTCAGTGAGCTGTTGAAGCCGCATCGTGGCGCATACTTTCTCAAATTTTCTCATAAAAATGTATGCATCCTCGATTCTGATGAATTTGGAAAGCATGTTTATGATCTGAGGTTTAATTTCAAAATTGACATCAGTTTGTGGCAGTCGGATACTTGAGGGTTGGGCTGTCCCAACTGGATAGCAAAGGTCTTTCAAGATCCTAGGTTCATGTTTGGGTTCACCCATAGTGGGCTTAAGGTCTACTGGACTCGATGTAAAGTTTGGATCTATTCTCACTAATCGATCAGATAACCTTGTCCACGAAGAAATTTGAAAATTTTTAGTTATTTTTATAATTTTTTTTTATTTTATTTTTTTAAAGAAGAGAAAATAGATGAAAAAAAAATTCTAAAGATGGGGGTCTAAGGAGTCCTAAATCTAGAGATGATAGAGAAGAGCATTTTAATTAGGGTTAATATTTGTAGGTTAGTAGTCATGTTATACAATCAATCTTAGCTAAGGGTAACCCTAGATCTAGACAGCTCTTAACTTGTTAAGGTTGCCTTTGAGCACTCTAGGTAAAAGACTAGCCACTCAACTGGCCAGGTAAGTGTAAGGTCGGTGGGGGTCCCCCCGTTATTTTTCTTAGACACCAACTGAGTTGGTTAGGTAAGCAAATGGAACTAATTAAATAATCACCTTCCTTCAGGATGTAGTCTTTGAATCACTTTCCTAGACATCAGTCAAACTGACTAACCCTAATCCGATCTTACTCTTAGGATCTCTTGTCCTATTGAGCTCGAAAGTCCTTAGGGGCCAACGTCTAATTGATTTTAAGTTAAAGTTTAAGTCAATGCAATATGTAGGATGTTGGTTTGTGGGCCAAGGAAGGGTGATGAAATTCTCACCTTATCTTGTTTAGGGTTTGTGCCCTTAAGATATTTTATTGGATTATGCAATGCAAGAAGAAAAAGTGACTAGATTTGGTAGTTAGTCAAGAGTAAATTAATTTATTTTACTTTTTGAGTTTTGTGATGAAGTATCTAATTTTCTAAGTAGAATATGAGGTGTCAATGTAGAGTTTTTTTATTTTATTTTATTTTTTTTGAAAGAAAATAAGTTTGACTAAGGAACTAAGTAAGTTAGAAAGAAACTAAAAAAAATTTTAAAAATAATAATAATAATAATCATGCCTAGATCTCCGACAATGGTGTCAAAATTTGATCGCTGTCGTAGGCAGTCAAAAATAAAAATCAACTCAAACTAAATAGATAGGGTGAGTTAGAATCATCTCCACAGGAATTTAGGATGATTATCTTTTTCTTTTAAGAAGAAATAAAAAGTAAAAGAGAATTGATTGCAGAAGGATTAACAAGAAATAGAATAGCAAAAAATTAAAAAGTATAAATTAAATTATGAAAGAAAATAATTCAGAGAAATAATCCAGAAATTCTGAATCCACCATACAAAAAGATTTTTTTTTTTTTATATTGTAATATTTAATTCTTATAATTATGGTATTAGTATAGTTTATCTCTAAGGGATACGGACTGTATCAGTAGATTACAGCTCGTCCTATTGGAGTATAAACTATCTAAATTTAATTATAAGATCTAAGATTCAATCTAACATACTACGATCTATCTCTCCAAAGTACGTACTGTATCTAGGGATCACGGCACGTCAATAGAGGGTATAGGCCGTGTAGGCTGGATCAATATCTCAGAAAAAAGTAAAAAGATATGAAATAAAAGTAGAATTTTATTGCATAAAAATTAAATATAAAAAGAAAAAAATAAAAATTTATTTACAGGCTTCATCATATTCCTAGATTGAAGGGATTTAGCCTCGCATCAAGCTCTCTAGCTCCATAATCTCTCAATAATTGATCTCTAAAGCTCTTTAAATTTTTTTTTTATTTTTTTCTTGCTTTTTCTCTGATTTTTTCTCCTCCTAAAGCTTATTCTCAGACCTCCTATTTATAGATAATTTTTTCATATTTTTCTGATCACAAAAGGAGTCCTAAAACTCTTAAAAAATGTATTGATCTCCTAGGAATATTTCTGGCCATCGGATCTGGATTGGACCGCTCAGATCAGCCCAAAAATCAGCCTTTTACTCCTTATTAAGGTCGGATTCGATTTTGACCATCTGATCTGGGTTCGGATTGGTTCTGGGCCATCGGATCGTGCCATATATCTTCTCTTATAAACTGGCAGCAAACGTGGACCGTCGGATCTGGGTCTGGATGGATGTCAGTCATTGGATCACACAAAAGAGACTTCCACCATCCGTAAACCAAGCCTGTGGACCACGTATTGTTTCTAGTGGACTGCACCCTGGCTCTGTGGACCGACCGACTGGTCCACCATGCACTGAAGGCTATTTTTAAATTTTTTAAAGATATTTTAGCTCCGTTTTTGCTCTGATTTTTATCTGAGAAATTAGAAAAAATATGCATTAAATTTTTCAAAAAATTTTCTTCATTTTGATGCTTAAATTACTCAATTGAATTAATATCTTATTTTTTATAAATATATCTAACTTCATATTTTTTCTAAAATTACTTATTTTTTAAGAAAATTTAATAAATTCATGAAATTAGATTTTTAAAAAGATGTTAACATCATAAATTATCAAAAATATCTATAATAAATATAAAAATATATCACTTATCAGGAGTGCTTTCATACATACAAACTATGGGATGGTGGAGTTATCTATTTAAGTAACAATACAAGATATCTTATGATTAGAGTGGGAGATATTTGGATCAAGATATTTGATGGTATAGTTTGGATGGTTTCTAATATTTGATATATTTCTATACTTTATAAGAATCTACTATCACTTGGAAAGTTTTGCAAGCAAGGCTTGAAGTTTATCGGAGAGAAAGATCAACTGAAAGTGTGCCAAGGGTATTTGATGGTGATAAAAGGAGTGCAAATAGGTGGTCTTTATAAATTGATGGGCAAGACTTAAGTGGGAGAGGCGGCAGTAGGCAGTGCAAAGATGGTGTCTTCGATGGTCTGACATTATCATTTGGGGCATATGAGTGAATGCGGGTTACAATTATTATCAAATAAGGAGCTTCTTTCGAAGTACAAGTCAGTGCTACTGAAATTTTGTGAAGATTGTATCTATGGTAAACAAAGAAGGTTTTTTTTCTCATTATCGCTGCAAAGGAGTAAGAAATTTTTTAAGCTAATCCACTCAAATACTTGAAAGTCATTCGATAGGTCATTGGGCGGTGTTCCTATTTCGTCTCCTTCATTGATGATAATTTTCGAAAGGCTTGGATATATATACTAAAGTGAAAATCTGACATTTTTGAGATCTTCAAGAAATTCAAGGCTCTAGTAAAAAATGAAAAGGGTTTGAATATTAAATTCCTACATTTTGATAATGAAGGAGAATATTGTTGTAAAGAATTTAAGGAGTTTTGTGGCGAGCATGAAATTCGATGATACCTCATAGTTCCCAGGACACCATAGCAAAATGGTGTGGCAAGAGGTAAATAGAACACTCGTGAAGAGGGTCTGAAGTATGTTGAGTTCTACAAAACTTAACAAAAGATTTTAAGCAGAGGCTGTGAGCACGGCTTGTTACTTGATCAGTCGAGCGCTGATAAAATCACTTGGGTTAGAAATTTCAGAAGAACTTTGGAGTGGCAAGTCCGTAAATTATTCCTATCTCTATGTCTTTAGATGTGATGCATACGTGTGGATCCCAAAAGAGAAGAGGATAAAATTGGATAAGTACTCTCGGAGGTATATCTTTCTTAGCTATGCTAAAGGAGTAAAGGTATATCGATTATGGAATCCTACTACCCACAAGATTATTGTTAGCCGAGATATTATTTTCAAGGAAGAATCTTTTCAAGGCATCAAAGAAAAGTAAGATGATAAAGTCATTGCTCCTATTGAGTTCTTTGATGCACGCGATGAGCTGTAAGCAGAGCAAGCCCAAGTAAATGACGAGATAGTTGATGATGAACCGGACGTGGAGTCTCCGCAATCACCTAAGGATGCTATCCCATTGGAAGAACCGCCAACGAAGTCCGAGCGACCTAGGAGGGTCATTAGACCTCTCGTGAGGTATGATGACTATTTTACTTCTTTTATTCCTTCTGCTAACCATGTTTGTGCTTACATTGCTTTGATGGAGGAGGACGAGCGGACTTCATATAAAGTGGCTTGTGAGTCCACCAATGTAGGAAAGTGGCATTGTGCTATGAAGGAGGAGATAGAGTTATTTCAAAAGAATAAGACTTAGGAGCTTGTAGTTCTACTGAAGGAGAGGAGTCTGATTGGATGTCGGTGGGTCTATAAGGTAAAGAAGAATATAGATAGAAATATGGGGAGGTTCAAAGCATGTTTGGTGGTGACGGATTATGCTCAGAAGTCGAAAATTGACTTTAATGAGATCTTCTCACCGGTGGTTCGTCTAACTACTATTCAAGTTGTTTTGACGATCGCGACAGTCATAGATTTGGAGCTTGAGTAAATGGATGTAAAGACGGCATTCTTGTATGGTAACGTGGAGCAGGAGATCTATATGGCGTAACTTGAAGGTTTGTCAAAAAAAGTAAGGAGGAGTTAGTTTATCGGTTGGACAAATCATTGTATAGTCTCAAACAAGTAACTAGATATTAGTACAAGCAATTTGATTCTTTTATTGTAAGTTTGAAATTTGATCGATTGGAGGTAGATCATTGTGCATGTTCTATGGTTATGATGACGAGAGCTTCTATATCTTGCTGTTGTATGTCGACGATATGATGATCGTGAAGAATAGCAAGAGTCGAATATCAAATTTGAAAACTCAGTTGGTTGGAGAGTTCGAGATGAAGGACTTAGGAGCTGTGAACCAAATATTCAGGATGAAGGTGCTATGGAAGAAGAAGGATAGGAAGGTCTGGCTTTCACAAAAGGGATATGTAGAGAAGATTTTGCAGTGCTTCAATATGCAGAATGCAAAGCCATTGTCTACCCCATTTTCTATTCAATTAAAACTATCGGCCGAACAACCACCGAGCAAGAAAGCGGAAGAGACTGACATGGCTCGGGTACCATATTCATCAGCAGTAGGGAGTTTTATGTTTGCCATGGTATGCACAAGATCAGACATTGCATAAGCAATCGGTATTGTGAGCTGGTATATGGTGAATCTAGGTAGCAACCATTGAAAAGCAGTAAAGTGGATCTTTCGATATCTAAGAGAGACGGCTGATTGTTCACTCTGTTATAGTTTAGTGGGTTTGGATTGCATTGGGTATGTGGATTCTGATTTTGCAGGAGATCGAGATAAGAGGAGATTTACCATAGGCCGTGTTCTCCATGGGCGGTGGCGCTATAAGCTGGGAATCTAAATTTCAGTCAGTGGTGGCATTATCAATGACAGAGGCAGAATATATTACAGTGGCATATGCATATAAAGAAGCTATCTACCTCAAGAGGCTTCTTGAAGACTTCAAGGTGAAACAAGATGTGATGAGGATGAATTGTGATAGTCAAAACATATTGTACTTGACGAAAAATCTGACGTTTTACTTTCGAACGAAACATATCGATATTTGCTATCACTTTGTGAGGAATGTGATAGATGATGGTCTAGTCTCGCTGTTGAAAATTCATACCGATGCAAACCCAGTAGATGTGTTGACAAAGTTAGTGACTCAAGAGAAGTTTAATTGAAGCAAAACTTCTCTCGATCTTGGAGCTACGTAAGGAGTGGGAGGTTGGCAAGGACTGCAGGGATGACGTTCTTTGGAGTTTGACATATATCTTCAAGTGAGAGAATTGATAGGTTTAAAGCCCACGTAGAGAAAACCCAAGCTCATTTGGGCCAAGGTATGCAGCGGTCTTTGGCCGAGGTACGTAGCGATCTCTTGTCGAGGTATGCAGCAGTCTGAAAACCACATGGTCTGAAGCTTTTGGCTCGGCTCACAGGATTTGGGTGCTATCCAACAGACGAGAATGCACCTCACACTTGATTGAATGGCTCTCATTGCCCTTTCCCGTATCTAGCGGTGGTGGTCCGTTCCTTTTGCGCGATCGGATGGCTTCTATCACTCCGGATCAAGATTCGATGGCAGAGGTTAGAATAACAACTTAACAATGAAAAGAAGACTTCTTTGATGTGGTTTGGGCCAAAATTTTCAGGATTCTGAAGCTTATTTAAGGGGAGGCCACAGGCATAGGTTTAAAAGAGGGGTATGCACAGAGAGCGGTGTGAGGCTTCTTTCAAGAGAGAAAAAGGTGTATTTTTTCTTTGTAAAAAGAGAGTTTTTTGTATCTTCTCTAATTTTGTACTTCTTATGCCGTAGATTTAATAGAAGAATTGTCAAGGAGGTCTTGCTCGTGGATATAGGCCAAACCATGTTAAATCTGTTGTGCTTTCTTTTTTTCTGTTTTTATTGCTCGATCATCTTCATCCTTTTTGCATTCTATATTTGTTCGAATATCTTTCCTTCACAAAATGATCTGTGTTTTCGTTGTACTTGTATGCCGTGTGGATTGAGATGTGCTCGATTATCCCTCGGCCGTCCTTTCAGACGTAACTAACAACTTTCAGACGGTTATTGGCAGAGGAGGATTTGGGACTGTTTACCACGGGTACTTGATAATGGTATCCAGGTTGCAGTCAAGTTGTGCTCTCAATCATCATCGCAAGGGACAAAGGAGTTTCTGGCCAAGGTAATCTATTCATATCCACTCAGGCCTTTGATATTTAAAATAACACCATCAACTTATAACTATTACTGAATTGAAGTATGGTGTTATGGTATTACTTTAGGGAGTTTTTGTATGCTTGAATACGCTATGCAAGGATACCCTATTATGCTTCGAATGTGCCAGTTGTGAGATGCTTGACCATGGTGGTTATTCTGTCATGTAGGGGATCCTCAATGTCAACTCTACGTATGGTACTCTTTTCTTAAAGGGTCTGTTATATTGTGCTTGTCAATACAAAATTTTGTTAAGAAGTTATGTGTCATATCTGTGATTCTGTATAGAGCATGTTCATCACCAACAACATGCCCTTTGTGGTTCACAACTGCCATTATTTTGCTGGTATAGCATGTCAGAGTATGCACAGAGGCAGAGCCCTTGAAGGTGTCTCTAGATGTTATATTTGAATCTATGTGATATCTAATTGTTGATAGGAGATACACCTGGAGTGGTCTGTTCGAATGTGTCTTTGGCTATGAAGCTGAACTTACCCAGAATACCCATGTAAGAGGTACTGCAATCCCTAATAAAGTTGATCTATTGTAATCCCTAATAAAGTTGATCTATGTGGGATAAATGGTCTCTGCAGACATTCTTGCGTCTCCATTTTTCATCTTCAGTCACCAGCTAGATTGAAGTCTTGAAACTCTATTTTTAACCCTTAAATGTGGTATCATTGGGCACAGTTACAGGCCATCTCCAAACCATTAAAGCAATGTTCTTTTGTAACGCTTCATCTGACAACATGCTGGATTCTGTTGCAGGCTCAGCACCTGACAAGAGTTCATCACAGGAACCTGGTTTCTTTGATTGGCTACTGCAGGGATGGAGATTTTCTGGCACTTGTCTATGAATACATGTCACAGGGAACCCTGCAAGAGCATCTGAGAGGTTCTGGATTCCAACAAATTTACTGCATCTAAATTTCTCCTGTAAAATCTGATAAACCTGTGGTAGGTACCTGCTGATCTGGCTTTTCCAAAGGGTCAGCCACAGTAAATTTAACTCTAAATGCGGGCTCCTCTTTAGAGAAAATAAAATGAGGTTATATAGTATTATAAGTCTATCCATAGCATGAAACTGCCAATTGCACTAGTTACAATATTAGTGTTTTTTTACTTTTAAAAGAGGTTCTCAAACACATCCTGAAAGGAAATACAGAAATAAAGAGCTCTTTCGTGGAACATCATGCAAAAAATTAACATTAGCCTACTTTCTTGATACATTCAAATGCTTCTAGGATTTCCGCAGCTGAAATGTAAATATGTGTGAAGAGGCTTTGCATTACTTAGAAAGACATCAACAGTGCTGAATCTCATAGTAAGGTGTTGCATAGAAAGTGTTAACTGTTTCTGACCAAGACCTAATAATGTTTTTTCTTTTCAATCTTTAACAGGTACAGCTTGCAACGCTAGAGTCTTGAGTTGGAGAGAGAGACTCCGAATTTTAGTGGAAGCTGGACAAGGTTCGGCAAGAGTATAGTGTATTCCACGTTTTCTGCTATTTCTTGGGCTTCTTAGTTTATCTTCGTGTCATTCACTTGGCTTCAATGACATGCAAGGTTGGAGAATTTGCACAAGGGGTCCAAGCCACCGCTAATTCATAGAGATGTGAAGACCGCCAACATTCTCTTGAGTGAACAGCTAGAGGCCAAGATAGCGGATTTTGGGCTGTCCAAACCCTTCCACAGTGACATCCAGTCTCATGTATCCACAACAGTAGTTGGTACCCCAGGATACCTTGATCCAGAGTATGCCCTTTTTCCAACTTCTTATATTTTGTTCAACTGGAAAAAAAAGTGACTTAAAGCATTCATCATTAGATAAGAAGATGAACAAGAAAGAAGAGGGAAGAGGGGGAGGGGGGTTAATAGGAAGGACTCGATATTAAATTTACATCTGAAACTGAAAAATCATTCTCTGTTCAGGTATCAAAAGTCATAGTCATAGAGCTCAAGAAATAAGTATGCAATCAGGTTACAGAAATTACTGATGGAGCAAAAATATCTGAAAAATAAGCTGCCAATATAGAAAATATACTACACTAAGCTGCCACCTTTATATGTGCTGCTGCTACCAGTACCACCTTCTTTGCTACTATTTTGTTTTTTGTTAAACAGTATCTTATTATTTGCCACCAGAATATCTGAAATGAGACTTAGATTGATCTCCTGCCCACTGCCTTCCACTGGGTGGTCTTAAGAGCGAGTCTCTTCTGCTTCCTCAGCTGCAGATCAGGCTAATCCATTAGGATAAGTAATAACTCGGTTGTTCTGGGGCTTACAGATGATCCAGAAATACTCCAGCAAACTGCTTTCAACTTAGTGCAGCTTACCATGGGGTTTTCTGCCAATTATCTGCGCCACTCTAGGGGCCATTGCTTGGTGTAATGGTAAAGGTTTGGGCTGACAAATGCAATGGTACAGGTTTGAGTCCTGGGGCAGCCACTTTGTGTAAAAAATGCCGAAGGTTAAGTTTGTCCAATGTTTGCCCTTTCCAGGACACTGGATTGTTGGGAGCATAACTAGGTCATGGTTTTTTTATCTGCACAACTTAAAGCACAGATTACTAATTGGTGCCTCGACAACTGGGATCTTATTCTTGACCTTCTACTTTCTTATCAAGTCATGCCAAAATTCTGGTAATGGTCAGTTACCTGTTATGGTTATTTCCTATTCTCTGTCATTAGCTGCGGGCTATGCTAATATTGTTTTAAATTTGTCTACCCAATATGCTGAATAATTTAAAAGAAGCTAATGTATATATGAATTTGAACTTGTTCAGGTACCATTCTACCTTCCAGTTCACTGAAAAGAGTGATGTTTATAGCTTTGGGGTGGTTATCTTGGAGTTGATCACAGGCCAACCGCCAATTCTATCAAGTCAAGAGAATGGTCACATCATTAACTGGGTAAGCCAAAGCCTTGCCAGAGGAAATATTGAAGATGGTGTGGATGGAAGACTGCAAGGGGAGTATGACGTGAATTCTGTCTGGAAGGCTGCTGATGTAGGACTAAAGTGCACAGCGCAAGCCTCCGTCCAGGGAGCAACCATGTCCGAAGTCGTGATGCAGCTGAAGGAATGCTTAGCATTGGAGGCTGCTTGTGAGAGGAGCACAAATAGCAAAATTTATACATGCAGCAAGAATCTACACACAGAATCTAGTGACACTAGCCAGTATAGTGTTTTTGAAATGGGATGTGTTGGAAACATGTCCGCGTTACCAGGTCCATCAGCAAGATAATTTTGTTTGTCCTTAATATTTCATTTCTCATTTGAAACTTGAACGTGATGTGTTTCTCATTTGAGACATAAGATCCTTCAAATAAGCAGTACTGTCTTTTGATATATTTGGCTTTGAGATTGCCATATAGTGAATAATTAATGACTTTACAATGCAGCAATAGCTTCTGAAGTATTTTTTTTCTTTGAAACTGATAGCTTCTGAAGTATTAAAAGGGACTCCAGAGTAGGACAGCCAATTCTAGACCAGATTTTCCTGCTTGTAAATCCAGGTGTCTCCTGGCATTAAAGAATTTATACATGTTACTCCAGCACTGCTAATTCTGGATCGAACTCAACATCCAACTACACCTTCAATTGTTTGCAAGGTTTTCCTCTCTGCTGGAGATATTTATTGGCAATAAACCACGGCCAACTTTCATATTGTCCTTACCCCTGTCAGTGTGCTAGACTGCATTGTATCTGTGCCCTATTTTTCTCCTGCATTGTGCCTTAGTTGTTCAACAAAGCAAGGCCAGTGGGCAGCATATCATGGAAGGTGCTCCACAATTTTCTATAACAACTTTAAAAGTAATTGACCACACAACTTGGAGTTCATAGGTCTGGTAGAACCTGGGACCAGTTCTCTCATTTCTAGTGTAGCAGCAAGCTCAAGGCATCGTATAGAAGATGAACTGATACAAGTACGATTACGTTGTTTATATGATTTTGCGGAGGCTTGTTTCCTCTTCCCTAACAAAATGTAGGACTTATTCTCTCGATGACAGTTATTCTCTTTAACTGTACAACTGTAAACTGATTTTTTTTTTTTTTCCTAAGAGAAAAACCGCAGCAGTTTTGCTGTATACAGGAGAACTAGTAGCCATGAAGAAGGTATTTAGCAGCACTGTTTTTATAAACAATCATCGTAAATTGTAATAGAACTGCATGATGCTTATGCCAGTCGTCATTACTGATAGTGCTGGAGATAACTAAGATGAAAGGCGCCACAGCATTCTAAATTAAACCATCCAGAAGATTAAACCAGTGTCCCTAAAATATATAACTAGATGTTCGAGCTCTTTAATTTTTCTTTATAGGGGGCCTTTAAAGAGTCGTATGATAGAATTGTGTTTGGTGGTTTCACCTAGATCATTCCCTTGGGGCGTCCCATGCACTTCATTTTTTAATTCTAGCAAATATCAGGCAGGTCTTTCTAGACCACCTCCACTGAGAGCAGCTCAACGACCATGGTGACTCAGAAATTTCACTGCAGGTTCACTCAACTGGCTTACAGCTTGCATTTTTTTGCTCAATTACATATCTCACAGTTCCAACTTAAAAGCCTACCATCTGGGTTATGGTCAGAGCTTGGAGAAAGCCAGACGAGAAATTATATCCTGGAGGACGTGCACCGCTCGTTGTCGTGCTCTGCGGTGTCACGGCCACGCGGTAAACGCTGCGTAGTACATAATTTCTCAAGTCGGACCCTCCACCATCACCCAAGTCAAGCCTTTTTTTTTTTTTTTTTTTGCTGTTTTTCAAGGAGGCCATGCCATACGATTAATGAAAGCTACGTGCTTATAAGAGCAGGTCATCCAAATCAAAGTGAACCTCACCCATGTGATGTTAGTGTCGTATCCCGAACTCAACATCCAAATTGGATACGTGATGGCCGTACACTCTTTAGAGCAAGTTTTAAAGAATATGCAAGGCCAAAAATAATTCATTACAACCTCAACATCCATAATATCTAATTTCAATAATAACTAATAAAATTTATATAATTATAAATTAAATTTCTTCAATCCTCTGATCAGGTATCATGACACTCTATCTATACATCCGCTCACTCGCAAATCCATACCATAGCCAACCATGAGCATCCTGTAATTCTGAGAAGAAAAAGAAAAATGAAGGGGTGTGAGCTTTACAGCCCAATAAGAATTTTCATATCACACTGATATAATAATATAATTTGAAAATAAGAATAAGCAATAAAATATAAAATCCCATATTCAATATCCAGAATAATACAAACATCTATAAATTATTTGTCTTGTCAAAAGAGATACATCATCATATGTTAATGGGTGAAATACTTTTGTTCAACGAATGTTTTATATCTTCTCTTTCATTTCTCTTTTGATTATCATATGTTCTTTAACCTTTTTCTTTTTGGCTCTGGACTAACCAAGTCTATACCTTAGTCATCATCCGAATCAATTTTCAATTAAAAGCCTTTCAAGACTGTCCCAGGATGAGCTCCTGACCAGCTGTCCCACGTACGAAAGTCCGTGAGACGCTGTCCCAGGCATAAGCTCCTGACGAGCTGTCCCAGGCATGAGCTCCTGACCGGCTGATTCACTTATAAGCCAGTAAGGGCTGTCCCAGACATAAACTCCTGGCGGGTTGTCCCAGGCATAAGCTCCTAACGGACTGTTCCACATGACAAGGCTAGTCTATACTATATCTCTCTTTTTCATTTAATCATTATGTATTGATTTCATCAAATCAATTCTGACTTACATCATGATCAATATAGATATGTCATATCCATATAATCATGCCATCAATCTCTGATACATATATATTGACATAACATACTCATGCTCAAAATCATATAAGCAAATAATGGTGTCTCGGATATAGCAAATTCATTGATCTCAAATCCAATGATGCAAAATCAATGATGCAAGATCAATGATAAAATAGCATATATAATAGTGATCATGTACAGAGATTCTTATCTTTACCGATGATTGATCCAAACACAGAAATCAATATTCTTCTTTAATTTATGAATTTCTCTAAGAAGATATTCCACTCAATATCTTATGCAGACAATCATATATCTTCATGATCCTGATCAAATATAAAAATCATATATAAAGAAAATTATCGATAATCGATCATAATAATACAAATCTAAGACTTCTCCTAAAATTATCCAAAATCGAGATTTGTCTAAGTATCTGAACCCTCCACTGGTCCACAAGACTTCTATAGAGAGAAAATTCATGAAAAGAGAGAAAATCTATGAGAGAAAAAATAGAGAGAGAATCTTCGTATCCTTCAAATGAGGTAATTATGGTCGAGATCATCAGAGGTCCTATCAAGGTGACTCAATATGGATTAACCATGATCGATATTATCAATTTCGAATATGGATCAGACCGGGATCTAATCTACTGTACGAATTTCGAAATAATTTTAGATTATCATATTTTCATCTCAAGTTTATCCTAGGATTTGTGATGCAATCAGAGAGAGAGAATGACCCTAGAGAGACAAAATTCATAAAAAGAGAAAAGATCTAGAGAGAGAAAATAGAGAGAGAATTTAGAGAGAGAAAATAGAGAGAGAAAGTAGAGAGAGGAAAGAGGAAAGAGAGAGAAAGGAGAGAGAAAAATTCTTTCTTTTTTTTATTTTTTTATTTTTATTTTTCTTTCTTTTCCTTTCTTCTTTCTCTTTTTCTTTTTCTTTTTCTTTTCTTTTCTTTCTTCCTTCTTCTTCTTCTTCTTTTCCTGTTTTCTTCTTTCTTTCCTCTTCCTTGGCCGAACAGGAGAGGACCAGAGGGAGGCTCGATGGCTCAAGCTCCAATGAGGGGCGATGGTGTCTGGTCGATTGTGATAGAACAAGGGGACGCCGGCGGTGAAGTTTGGCCGGTAGAAGAAAAATTCAAAAAACAGGGACCTACCATTTTTTTTTTATTTTTTGGTCATTGGCCGATCACCGACGGTCAATACCTTCAGGGAAGAGAGGTAAAGGGATGAGGGTCCTATCCTAGGGGTGAGACGCCGCAAATGGCGGTGCCGGTGATCGAAAAAGAGGAGGAAGATGGCCCAGCCGAGCAGAGCAAAACAGAGGTTCAGCTTTTCATGGATTTTTTGACAAGCTCGATGGCTGGCGAGGGTGCACCGTGCCGTGGAAAGGAAGAGAAGGAAGAGGAAAAAGAGGAGAAGGGCTTACCTCCAACTTTGGTGAGGTCTCCAATGAGTATTTGAGATGACACGATGAGGACATCTGTGGCTTCAATGAAAAAATTCGAGAAAAATAAAAAGAGAAATCCGGTGCTCGTCGTGGTTAGCCTTAGAGGAGGAAAGAGAGATTTTATAGAAGTGATTTTCTACCCCTAATCGGACTCTATCGATTCGATTTTGTCAGAGCCGGAGGGGAAGAGGACTCTGGTTAGGAGTCTTTCTCCCCCCCTGTCGGGCTTCTTGTTGAGCTCTACAAGATTTGCTAGGCCCAAGAGCCCGATGGGCTGGGCCGTGATATTCTCCCCTCCTTAAAATAATTTTATCTTCGAAATTAAATTATATTATATTATTTTATTTTTTTTAAGATATATGTTTCAAAATATATATTCTTCATGTCATTCTCACGCTTACGATAATGTCTTACATATTATTTATTTCTCATGATCTTGTTATTACAAAAATTATTTGAAATTTCAAACTCATCCCTTCTTATTGATTTCTCAATTTTTTTGAAGAACCATAATATTTTGGACTAATAACAGAACTATCAAGCTATTAACAGTATACTTAAAATGTCTAGGATTCTTCTTGGTATTATCTGCAATGAAATAATCTACTGATAAAAATTATCCAGCTATGATCAGATTAGGTCAAATCTGTAGTATCCTTTCATTATCAATAAAATCCTTCCTTTTTTACAACTAATGTATTCCATAATATCTTTTGATTTAAAGAATTAATATTTTTAATCAATTTAAACCACCACGCTTTTGCTGCGCACTCTGAACTTAATTTACCAAATTATATGGATTTATCGAAAGATATCTTTGTGTGTTAGATCAATCAAAGATAGATCCAATCTTTAAATTTCATATAAAACTTAGGATAAAATTTTAAGTTTTTTTGTCTTTATTGTTTCTTGGACATAGCACATCAAAATTAATTATTGATCCACTTTCTATATTTGAAATCATTGCATAAGCTTGATCACTTCTCAAGAATTCAACATGTCAAGAATTAATTGAAGTTAACCTTAGATTTACCTTATAATTATTTGGACAATTCTCAAATCAATCTTTCTTTTTAAAAAAATTAACTCCAACTCGAATAAACTAGAAGAACTCAAGTCAACATCTCTGTAAGTAGAATCAACTTGATTATTTTTTGTAGAGCTCCCTTCATCACAATCCTTAGCATCAATAGATAAATCCATACAAATTCTTGTCCCTTATATAAGTTATTCAAAATTTAATAATAACAAAATATCTTAGTTCAATTTAGAAATCCAAACTTTGACTTGAATAATTAATACACTTCACCATCTTCAATAATCACAAAAAAAATTAAAGAATCTAATCCAAAGATGATAATATGAATTATTAAAGATTTCATCATAACGTATATATTATATTCTAACAAAACTAATTTTTTCATATTTAATTTAACAACAATATCAAAATATCCTAAATCTACTTAGAAAAGCAGACTTTTGACTTGAAATTCAATACAACTTGAAATATCAAGAAATCAGATCCAAATATGATATTTTGAATAACCAAAGATTTCATCAAGATGTGTATTTCATATTCTCATAATAAAATCTAAGTATATATTTTTTATCTAAATTTAAGTTTCATATATGATCCTCTTATAGGTTCAATGCTCGAAAGTATTTCTCTCTCATATGATACAATTCTTTCTTAGATCATACCCTAATTAACTTCTTTTTTAATAAGTCTAAAATTTATAATACTCAGATAATTATCATCAAAATTAGAAAAGTTATCATGATCTTCACCCATATAAGTTTCGCATTCAAAAATTATCAAGTATACTCAATACAACACATTAATATTTCCCTCTTCATTCCAGGGTCAACATTTCTCATACTTAGGTCAATCCTACTAATTGAAATCCAATATATACTCATCAATTTTATTATAGACATCATATACCACTTATGTATAAATTTTATTGTAATATCTATTGATTCAAAATCTAATTACTAAATCATTTCTTTTATATCTATCATGTTCTTTATGATCATAATCTAAGTTCAAATATCACTAAAGTCACAATTTTGAATAATTATAATCTTAAGCTCAAATACCACTTAAGTCATATTCTCTAGTGATCATAACCTAAACTCTAATATCATTCTATCACATGCTTAATGATCATAACCTTAAATTCTGATATTATCTATCATACTCTATTGATTCTAATTTTAGGATTTTGATATCACTTATGTCACAGTCCCTAGTGATCTTAAATGTGAGCTCTAGTATTATTCTGTCATATCCTAATCACTTGTATCATTGTCTCCAAATGAACGTAACCTAAGCTCTGATATCACTCTATCACATCCTATTGATCAAACATAAAGTTTTGATATCACTTCATAATCTCTAATGATCTTAAACCTAAGTTCTGATATTATTCTATCATATCCTAATCACTTGTATCATAGTCCACAAATGATCATAACCTAAGCTCTGATACCACTCTGTCACGTTTCAAACCCAACATCCGAGTTGGATACGTGATGGCCGCACACTCCTTAGAGCAAGCCTTAAAGAATATACAAAGTCAAAAATAATTCATTACAACCTCAACATCCATAATATCTAATTTCAATAATAACTAGTAAAATTTATATAATTACAAATTAAATTTTTTCAATCCTTTGATCAGGTATCATGACACTCTATCTATGCATCCGCTCACTCGCAAATCCATACCATAGCCAACCATGAGCATCCTGTAACTCTGAGAAAAAAAATGAAGAGGTGTGAGCTTCACAATCTAGTAAGAATTTTCATATCACATTGATATAATAATATAATCTGAAAATAAAAATAAGTAATAAAATATAAAATCTCATGTTCAATATCCGGAATAATGCAAATATTTATAAATTATCTGTCTTATCAAAAGAGATACATTATCATATGTTAATGGGTGAAATACTTTTGTTCAACGATTGTTTCATGTCTTCTTTTTTGATTATCATATGATCTTTAACCTTTTTCTTTTTGGCTCTGGACCAACCAAGTCTATACCTCAGTCATCATTCGAATCAATTTCACTTAAAAGCCTTTCAAGGCTATCCCAGGATGAGCTTCTGACTGGCTGTCCCACGTACGAAAGCCTGTGAGAGACTGTCCCAAGCATAAACTCCTGGCAGGCTATCCCAGGTATGAGCTCCTGACCGGCTGATCCACTTATAAGCCAGTGGGGGTTGTCCCAAGCATAAACTCCTGACGGGCTGTCCCAGGCATAAGCTCCTGACGGACTGTTCCACATGACAAGACTAGTCCATACCATATCTCTTTTTTTCATTTAATCATTATGTGTTGATTCATCAAATCAATTCCGACTTACATTATGATCAATTTAGATATGTCATATCCATATAATCATGCCATCAATTTCTGATACATATATATTGACATAATATACTCATGCTCAAAATCATATAAGCAAATAATGGTGTCTCGGATATAGCAAATTCATCGATCTCAAATCCAACGATGCAAAATCAATGATGCAAGATCAACGATAAAATAGCATATATAATAGTGATCATGTACAGAGATTCTTACCTTTATCGATGACTGATCCAAACACAGAAATCAATGTTCTTCTTTGATTTATAAATTTCTCTAACAAGATATTCCACTCGATATCTTATGCAGACAATCGTATCTCTTCATGATCCTGATCAAATATAAAAATCATATATGAAGAAAATTATCGATAATCGATCCTAATAATATAAATCTAGAACTTCTCCTAAGATTATCCAAAATCGGGATTTGTCTAAGTATCTGGACTCTCCATTGGTCCACAAGACTTTTAGAGAGAGAAAATCCATGAAGAGAAAAAATTTATGAGAGAAAAAGTAGAGAGAGAATCTTCGTATCCTTTAGATAAGGCAATCTGGTCGAGATCATCAGAGATCCTATCAGGATGACTCAATATGGATTAATCATGATCGATGTTATCAATTTCGAATATGTATCAGATCGAGATCTAATCTACTGCACGAATTTCGAAGTAATTTCAGATCATCATATTTCATCTCAAGTTTATCTTAGGGTCTATAATGCAATCAAAAAGAGAGAATGATCCTAGAGAGACAAAATCCATAAAAGGAGAGAAAAGATCAAGAGAGAGAAAATAGAGAGAGAATTTGGAGAGAGAAAATAAAGAGGAAAAATAGAGAGAAGAGAGAGGAAAGAGAAAGAAAGGAGAGCCAGGAGAGAGAGAAAATTCTCTCTTTTTCTTTCTCTTTTTTTTTCTTTTTTTTTTCTTTCTTTTTTTCTTTTCTTCTTTCTCTTTCTCTTTTTCTTTTCTTTTCTTTCTTCCTTCTTCTTCTTCTTTTCCCATTTTCTTTTTTCTTTCCTCTTCCTTGGCCGAACAGGGGAGGACCAGAGGGAGGCTCGATGGCTCGAGCTCCAGCAAGGGACGGTAGCGTCTGGTCGACTGCGATAGAGCAAGGGGAGGCTGGCGACGAGATTCGACTGGTAGAGAAAAAATTCAGAAAACAGGGACCTATCATTTTTTTTTTTTGGTCATTGGCCAGTCGCCGATGGCCAATACCTTCAGGGAAGAGAGGTAAAGGGACGAGGGTCCTATCCTAGGGGTGAGACACCGCAAACGGCGACGCCGGTGATCGAAAAAGAGGAGGAAGATAGTCCGGCCGAACAGAGCAAAATAGAGGTTCAGCTTTTCATGGATTTTCTGATGAGCTTGACAGCCGGCGAGGGTACACCATGCCATGGAAAGGAGGAGAAGGAAGAGGGGAAAGAGGAGAAGGACTTACCTCCGACTCCGGTGAGGTCTCCAATGAGTATTTGAGATGAACACGATGAGGACATCCGCAGCTTCAATGAAAAAATTTGAAAAAAATAAAAGGAGAAATCTGGTGCTCGTCGTGGCTAGCCTTAGAGGAGGAAAGGGAGATTTTATAGAGGTAATTTTCTACCTCTAATCAGACTCTATCGATCCGATTTTGTCGGAGCTAGAGAGGAAGAGGACTCCGATTAGGAGTTTTTCTCTTCTCTGTCGGGCTTCTTGTTGGGCTCTACAGGATTTGCCAGACCCGGCCAAGAGCCCGATGGGCTGGGCGTGACAGTTAGTCTTTTAAAGCAGTAGTCTCTGTCGTAGGAGAAATTTGGAAATTACTACGTGAGCAGTGGCAATGGATTGATTCGTATCCTGAAAAATCTGTACAGTGGTCATAGATGATAGGCACCACTTATATTATTGGACTGATCCATCTAATAATTAGATGGAGAAATTAAAACCTACGTACTATATGCAACCGCTTGTTCTTCTAGCTAGTTTCACTTATCAAGTGCTTATCCTGGAGCATCCCTACAGAAATCAGTGGCTGTGATTGGCTATATGCATATAGCCATATGGTGCATACATAGGATATAATTAATTTCTTCTGATTAAAACTCTTCGCCCTTTCTTATTTTACCTCCGGAGCTAACCAGCTGGCAATATTCCTCTTCCAAAGACTCCGGTGTCCGGTCAAAAACAAGGTGCGCTAGCTCTTCTCCCGGCCTGATCGCTGCATCCATGTGCGAGTAGTACTGGTTGACGCGCATAGCCGCATTGCTGTTGGGTTGGAGGGAAGACTCTTGGAGCCGCTGACTTGGAATCTTAATTTCCCTATCGATGATAAAGTTATCATTTTGTTAGAGATGGCCCGGTGTTGTTTAATTAGTCGTCCCTCTGTTGCTCTGAAGTAATGGAAGTAGAGGAGATGGCCGAGATGAGGGGATATTTTAGCTTGAAACTGATGTATGGTGCCTAGTTGTGAGCTTCTCAGCAGTCACAACTCTAGTTCACGGCCAGCAAACTGAGAGTGTGAGTAAGCTCCAGCCAAACCTAGCTTGCTTGCTTTTCCTTTTTATTCCCATTTGATCGATCAGGACTGCTTCTTCCAACAAAGCTTTAAAATGGAAGGTTGTGTTCTTTTTCTTTTTCATTGAACAACAAAAACAAAATCTCAGATAGCTTGTTTCCGAGATATTTCAATTGCTTATAGGGTGTCAATTGTTTTTTTGTTTTTTGTTTTTGTTTTTTTTTTTTTTAAATTAAAGTTCCAGATGGAAGGAGTCAAGATGAGCTTCTCACATTACTACGTAGGAATGCGCTCATCTTACCTTCATGTTGTTTGTTCGTTCCATCGACTCATGAGTTGGAGGCAAGATTAACTGGATGGACAGATCATGCATGCTCGTTAATTTGTAATGCATCCATATACTCATTTCTATCACGTTTACCAAAAGAATATGCAGCCGACATGAGGAAAGCTGAAAATGATAAAAATGGCAAAAGAACATAGATCTTCCACGGCCCATGATTTGTACCGCAGAATCTAATGCAGCACTCGATGACAATCCTCAAGAGATGAATAGCTACCAAACAAAACATCCTTATGTTCCGTAGATTGTGTGCCTAATTTAATAGCTGTCCATCTTCTAATTAATGGCGGCCATTGAGCGCCGCACCAGACACCGCACATTGCAGAGGATTTGGGTCGATGAAAAAAAAGACATACGGAATTAAGAGGGCCGAAGGATGATAGTTTTAGAACTTCAGTCTTAAAAATCTTAGGAAACTGTCATTTCTGATACAAATTTAGTCTAGTTTTTCATTTGTTTTTCCCCGGCTGGTCTTTATATACCATGTCGAATCCATTAGCCAACAAGTATCTTCGGACATATCGACATTTTAAGAAGCTAGGAGGCATGAAATATGATAAACTGTCCTAGCCACGTCGTGTCAGTGAGTCCGCACCACCATAGGCTTTATTATATTCTGAATAAAACGCATTCCAACGTGAGAATGACTCATTGTGAACAAAACGGATATGTACACAGTCCACCCTATAATGGAATTAGGATTGGCTTCACTGGCCAAAAAGAATGAGTTTTCGCTGACTCCGGAAGTCACCTATTCTGCTTTAAAATGCACATTAAGTATTCCCAACATGTGCATTTAGCTACATTTAGGATCCCTTTTTTTATAGATAAAAAATTTATCTGAAAATATATATATATTTTTAAATAAATATTTTTCAAATAATATTTAGATAGAAAATTAATTTATTAATATTCTTTTATGTATGAAAAAGTAGCTTCAAAATTTATTATTTATGCTCTTTTATATTACTATTTTTTAGATAAATTATTAAAATTTATTTATATTTTTGATAATATTTTTTATATTTTTTATTTATAAAAAAATAAACTGAGTTATTGAACATTGAATGATAGAGGTATTGAAAATAAGGATGAAATATTTTAGAAATAAAATTAAATATTTACTTTACTGGCTGATGAAAAAATGATTTAGTCATCTTGAGGTGGATAAGATTTTTCTTTCATTTTATGGATAAATACTATCCATAAAAAATAACTTATCCATCTTAAAAAATATGAGAATATGGGTAAGTTGATCAATGAAAAAGTTGACCAAGTTTTTCATAATATTTAGCCATAAAAGAATAGGCCCTTAAGGGTCTGTTCATTTGAGGATAAAAATTTATCCAGAAATCTATATTTTTCTGAATAAATATTTTTCAGATAATATTTAGACTAAAAACTAATTTATTCATATTCTTTTATACATTGAAAAATAGCTCGAAAATCTGTTATCCATGCTCTTTTGCATTACTAGTTTTCTAAATAAGTTGATAAGATCTATCCATATTTTTCATAATACCCTTTATTATATAAATATTATTATATATAATAGTATAATATGATATATTATATTATAATATATTATATTATTATAATATAATATAATATAATACAATATATTATATTATGTTAATATCTTATATTAACATAATATAAAATATATTATTATATATAATAATATATATAATAATATATTATATTATTATATTAATATTATAAGGTTAAGAGTATATTAGGAATGAATTAAAAGGATTATTTTTTTGCTTGATGGAAAAATGATTTAGTTATTTCTTAGGTGGATAAATTTTTTTTTTCATTTCATAGATAAATGCTATATATAAGAAAGTAACTTATCTATCCTGAAAAGCATGAGAACATGGATAAACTGGTCAATGAAAAAATTGATCAATTTTTTTATAATATTTACCATAAAAAAATTGGCCCTAATGACATTATACGAAAGTTGGATTAAAAATATAATACCTGCAGCCAAGTCTCGTAGACTTGTTGGTCATTCAAGTTAAATTGCTCCCCCCTCATGTTTTGATTATGTGCACATTTTGTATTTTTCATCTGCAACAAGAGATTTAAAAACAACTTTCAAAATATGAATATGACGTACATCACTTGTGGTATGAGTGCTAAGTTGGTTTTGGGTTGAGTTGTGGTTAACCCACGTTTGTTTGATTAGGACATCAATGATTAATGAGTTGGACTGGATGATGTGTCTATCTATTAGGTTCGGATTGTATCTTCAGCACAAAAGAATGATCAATATTCTCTCGCAATGTCAACCATTCGGTCATGCCTTGCTTAGATCTCAAAGCACTCCGAACTTTTCTTGCATGATACATGGTGAAAAAAGATGAATCATTCTTTCTTTCATGCAAAAGATATGTCCCGTCCTCCTACGTAGGATTTGATTCGATGTAAGAGCAAAACTTCATGCTTCATCTCAGGATCCTTGAGCGCGGGGTACAGGTCAAAGATTCAAGTATCTAAGGTAGCCTACGGAAGGACCAAGTTCATCTGTAGATATCCATCAACTCCGACCCCTTTTGTAGCCCTAAATTTTTAATGAAAGAATTTAGGGCTACAACATGGAATGCAGTTGTAGCCCTAAATTGGCTGTTTGTTCCATTTTGAAATAAGCAGAAGAAACAAAGTTGAAGACATGTCGGTCAAGAAAGAGGAACAAGGAGAATTTTTGCCTGTGACGTAGCTTTTGAGGATAAGAATGCAGGAGACGATAGGGATTCTAGGAGTCGTTTGGTCTTTCCCTTTACTCATCTCCCTCTATTTTAATAGTTGGAACATAGGTTAACACGCACCATCTTCTACAATCTAAATTCGAATTTGTATTCAATATTCATATACAAATTGTCTTTTGCAATAAGAAAAAAAATACAAGTCAAGACAGCGAAAATATTTACGAGTAGAATGACAGTTGTAATGTAGTTCTTTAAATGAAAAACTGAATATAAAGAGAAGGAAGCAGAATAACCCGGGAATTGCCCCCCTTTTATTCCCATTTTGCAGGTTTTATAAGCTTCCTGGAAATTATAGTTACATTGACAACACTACCCAAATACCATATACCTCTGATGCCCAGTTTATCGACACGGGGACCAACCATAACATTTCAATGGAAGACACTGCTCTACCTTCGATACAAGATGCTAGTCTCAGAAGCTTTCCAAGCGGAATTCGAAATTGTTACGCCATGATGCCCATTATACAGAGTAAAAAATATCTCATAAGAGCATCTTTCTCGTACGGTAACTATGATGGTTCGAACAAGACTCTTGCTGCGGAACCGATTCTATTTGATCTCCACCTTGGTGTCCACCTGTGGAAAACAATCAACATATCCGATGCATCTACTGTCTACAGAACTGAGGTTATCGCTGTTGCCCCATCTGATACCGTATCAGTTTGTTTGATAAACACGGGGCATGGAACCCCATTTATTTCGTCATTGGAGCCAAGACCGCTGAAGGACATTCTTTATCCAGCTGTGAATATCTCTCAACCTCTTGTTCTTTTCCTGCGCCTCAACGTGGGACCCAAAAATAATGAGATTGTAAGGTGAGTATAACATCTCAAGGTAGGCAAGATATCAAAGACAACCATATTTTCTTTAATGTTGGAATTAATGCATTGATTGCTTCATAAGGATATCATGTCTCACGGAATATTTGGCATAGGATGTATTTTTCATCAATATAAATACTAATTGAGCCCTCATAAAAAATGTTTAAATATTATTTAGTTAATTATTCGGTAGGATTTGCCTCACAAAGTCGTCAGTATGTTTTTTCTTGAAACATTTGGATGTCATATACTATATGCAACAACGGAATCGATGCAACAGATATCGGATCGCATCTGGATACCATACGGTGGCGGGCCCGGCTGGGCCACGATATCGACGGCCTCCAAGGTCCTAAACATCTTAAACGATTATTTCGAGGCGCCAACTGCCGTTATGCAGACTACGGTCACGTCAGCGAACTCCTCCAGGTTGTCATTGGCGCGGGATCCGACAGTCCAGGATAGCAGTCTCGTGTACTACGCTATCCTGCACATCTCGGAGATCCAACCCCTCGCGTGCGAGGGGATCAACTCCAGGCAGTTCAACATCTTATTCAACGAAGTCAAGTTTTACGGCCCGTTCAGGCCGGAATATCTCTACTCGGACGCCATATACAGCACTAGACCTGTGAGAGGGGATCAACGGCAGAACCTCACTCTGGCCGCGACGGGCAATTCCACCCTCCATCCTATCCTCAATGCGTTGGAGATCTACTCCGTTATGCCCCTATCGGATGCGGCAACAGATAATGGAGACGGTATGGCATATCCACAGCACCCTTTTCCTCTAGCGTCTATTCACGTGAATAAACTAATCCATCATCCAAACTCTCAAAAACACGAATATTGTAGCATTCTATTCAAACGCTCAAATGGTGAAAAGTTGTTCCTTATTCATTTATTATTGGTAGTTCTTCAGTCAGTCGATATGTGGTTGGAAGAAAAGGATTTAGGGTTTAAGCTAATAAATTGAAAAGTTGTAGGTCGTGTTTGGTTTACTTCGAGTATGTTCAGGGTGTTGCCTCGCAAACGTTTGCATTTTTTCCCCGTTGAGACATTGTTTGGCTTGATTTTGCGACTCTAGGATGAGATTTTGATTTGGTTTTAATGTTCCGTTTTTCGGTTTTTTTTTTCTTTGTTTATTTTCTTAACAAAGTCTGTTGATGTATGTTGATGCGTTTCTTTGTTCTAACTTTGTTTCGAGCGTCAGTGGATGCCATTATGGCAATCAAGGCGTGGTATGGAATAAAAAGAAACTGGGTTGGTGATCTATGTGCTTTTGCTTGGGATGGACTGAATTGTACTTATAGTATATCTGACCCTCCAAGAATATCAGCTTTGTGAGTTTTGCAAATTAGACTCCAATTATCTGGTAGACATCTTCTTCAAAAATATCAAATGATACTAAAGTTGTTTTTCTTTTATTGTTGCAGAAATCTGTCGTCTATTGGATTGACTGGCGAAATAGCCACTTCTCTTGCCAATCTCAAAGTAATCCAATACTTGTAAGTGCTACTAGTTCCATCCTAGCTGAGTTGTCTATGACAAATAGAAGACTTGCAATAAAATTGGAAACAGCCAATGAACAAGATAAATGGCCATTCGTGGAGCCTACATGGTTAACTGCCTCCCTGACAAGGCTATGATATTAGCATCATATGAAATGAAATTTAAACAAGAAAAAAATGATTTAAATAATTATCTTTTAGTGATGCCAAGTTATGCGTGCACTAATCAGCTCTCCTGTTTCAGATGAAACCAACCTGTTCTGCTGATGTATCAGGTTCTCAGCTCCAACTGGCAGCAAAGCTGGGTTCCTCGTTACTTGCAACTGTGGCATTTTAAGACAGCTGCTAGGAATATTTGGGCTAACTTTACAAGGATTTAGAGACCCACTTTGTCTACCACTCAGAGTCTGACATATCAGCACCAAATATTGCAGACCTATTTGTAGGACAATTATAATTCCAACTTTACAATAGCCACCCAGATTGAAGAGCTATTTGTAGAACAATTATAGTTCCTGCAATCACCATGAACTCTGTATTTTGCTTTCATTAACTGAACAGGTAATGAAAATGGAGACGTAATCATTCTTCCCACAGCCTTTCTTAGAAGTACATCCTACCACAATGACAATTTTGGTATGCCTAGGCTACCTATCTTTTTTGGTTTTGCATATTATATTCCAAGAGACCATGTGGACCTTCCTTGAATCGGCAGCACGACCCCATAGAAATGCTCAAATAACCTTGTTCATCCAGTTAATAAATGACATTCGTGCTGTTGTATTAGAGAGAAACTGACTAGGGGATGAGCATAAAACAGATTTGCTTAAAGTTTACCTGCCCTGAGAAGATAGAGATCTCCACTGCCATGGATCTCGTCTAGCATTCATCTTTTGTTCCAAACATTGTAGATTAATGGGGTTAAGATGTGTTCCCTTCAAGGGCATCTGCAGATATCGGCCAATGTTCTCAATCTTCAGAATACCAATGAAGAATGTTTGAATTCTGAGGCTATTAGCTGCTGAAGGTAAGGCTCTAGGACTAAACAGTACAAAAGACTTCCCCAGATTGACTGCTGACCAGATTGAATCCAGCAATCATATATCACCTTTTTCAAGGTCCTGCAGTCTCATTCAGAGGCCCTACAAAATATTAGACAGTCATCGGCAAATAGAAGATGGCCCATTGCTGGACTATGTCTGTTAAGTCTGGGTCCTTAAGTGGTTCCGCAATGCATTTCACTATTAAGCATCATTGTCAACATCTCAGATCAAAGAATGAAAAGACATAGGGACAGCAGGCACCCTTGCCACAAACCATGGTGATGTTAATTCACTCCAACAAATGAAACCTCATATAAACCTAACTAATTACCCACTGTAGATTTTTGAACCATCTAAGCCAGGTACCCAGGATCTGCAGTCATTTGAATTAGTGATACAGGAATATCATAGCTGTATTTAGTTGTTTGGGTTTCAGTTTGAATTATTCCCCTGTAAATGCTGTAAATTTTTCTTTTCCCATTATTTGATTGCTTTAGTTGGTCTTGTCATGTCATCAGGATCACAGATTTGATATAGCTGAAATTGTATATCACAATTGAATAAATGTATAAAAAAAAATTAGTACGAAAATGGTTCACTAATAATTTGCTTTCACAGAGATTTGTCTTACAACAACATAACAGGGACGATACCTGATCTTCTATCAGACTTATCATCCCTCAAGCTCTTGTAAGTGTTCATGTTAAACTTGTGATTCAAATTATCAATAGCAAAGAAGATCGATGGTTCAACAACATCTGGCTTGATGCAGAGATTTAACAGGCAACCAACTCACTGGTCAATTCCTTCTGGTCTCATTAGAAGATCAGAAAATGGGATTCTCACATTGAGTTTTGATCTGTTCTCTGGAACTCTCTGGTTCTTGATGATGTTTTGTAGGTTAAGATTTGATGCAAGAATAAGGACTTTGCAGAAATTTTCAAACTTATGCAGGGTGTGGTGCAAAATGCATTCCATGATTAGAAAATTTTTGACATTTGGGGCTGATGGAGGTCCTAGGGGTATTCATTGGATTAAGAAGGATACTATTGTTGCAGGACTTATGAAAATTTCTGTTAAATGTAATATTTGATCGAGGTTGAATTCTAAAGGATTACAGTTGAGAACTTTGCAGTATGAAGGGTAAAGCATAAGGTTTAAGAGCCTAGGGATTTGGCGGGGTTTAATGGAGCTTTAGAAAGAATCGATCAGCTTCATGAGTTTTGATGAATTTATCTGGGCTTGAACTTTATTTCTTAAAGATGATGATAAGCAACTTTTTTTCTAAGAAAAAAATCTAATGGTCTAAATTATAATCTTTAAAGTTCAAAAATCCTTAGTGAGCGGGTTTCCTTGTGCCCCAAGCTCTTTGATGCCAGTCCACAGGATCTTGCTGATAGTATCAAAGTTCATTAATCAATTCTCAGGCACAAGTTCTGATTCAACCATTCACTCTTTCACCATTTCCATAGTTGTTAGATGTTGGAACAAATGAGATATGTTGTATCACCCACATCGTGATCTATTTACTTAAAAATTGAATGGTTGTTATAGAACTTTTAGACAGCCTCCAAAGTTAGGGATGCATCCTCTGTCAAGAAAATGGAGCAGTATGTTCCTCAACATGTTTGCTATCTCTGTTAGAACAAAATATGCACTATACTTTCCCGAATTTTTCAGACCTGACAAAGCAAGAGCTTAAGTCATACATATATCAAGCTAGGCATGTGGGGGCAAGGGACCTGCATATTTTTACACGTGAAAGTCCAAGTACTTTTATGTGGAGAGTTAACTTTCCCACCTGATTCAACTAATGGTATAAATTGTGCAGGCCTGCTAAAGTTTGCCTTTATGCTTCATGACCACCAAAGGAAACTCAAGACATTATATCACAAGAAGTTTTCATTATATATATCACCAAGGAAACTTGTGATATATAATGAAAAAAATGATAAATTTACTGGTGAAGAGATGCATGTATTGCTTTTAATTAACGTTTTAATTGGGGAGGGAATCAACCATTACCTTTGTTAACAAAAGAAGGTCCCATAATAGTTTAATTAGCACCTTGTTGATCTAATGTAATATTTAGAAATTATATCACAAGGAACCTGGCTTCTTGTATAAATTCTAAAATCATACATTAAGCTTTATTCAATGCTAAAAGGTTAATGTTTTTGATGATCATTGGAGGTGCACTTGAACTCTCGTATTTTCCACATTAACTCAAAATCCGGATGCTTATAGCCCATAAAGTAGGAAAGTTGAAATTGCCACTCATCCTTTTGATGAATTATATTAAATTAATCATCATCCTAATTTTTCTTTTTTTTTTTTTTTTTTTAAGAAGTGTGTTAATCTCTGAGTCTGGTAATTGAAACATTGACAAACTATAATTTTGAGCATCTGCCTATGAAGCATTCCAAGTAAGTCATCTTCAAAACTTAGCTACTTCTTTCTCATGGCCTTGGAGGTAAATTTCAACTGGGTTACTCCTGATCCAGGCCCCTGGATCCAGAAGCAGGACTTCACTGTAGTGAAGGAGCTGCCAACCTTTATACCCCACCTTGGTGTCTTTAATGCATATTGATGCAAGCATTTCTTTGAGCAATTTATGACTTCTTCTGTGTTTTCTTTTTCCTTTATGAGCTCATATTTGCTGCTAATAATTTATTAAAATTTTTTAATGCTAGAGTTGATCCAAATCTTTGTGCCAATGGAAACTCGTGTGAGGTGAATGTAATGAAGAAGAAGAAGAAGAAGAAGATTACAACAACTATTATTGTGATTCTGTCAATAGCTCCTGTAGTTCTTTTGCTAGTGTTGGTATTTATTCTGTGCAAAATGAGAAGGCAGAAAGGGTTTTTTTTTTTTTTGTTGCAGGAAATTCTTGCTTGTGCATTCATGCTCTATTCAATTTTTGCTCATCCACAGAAAACAAACACTATCGCAGATATATGTACTTAATATTTTTTGTATTTAATGTTTCCATCCATGTCCTTATGAAATGATAGCTCGTTTTCTTTGAAAGATTTGGCTTCAAGTACCTCTTTGAGGCGACAGAAAAAGGAGCACAATAATGATCCTTTGCAACTTGAGAGTCGGCAATTTACATACAAGGAGTTGGAGGTAATAACTAACAACTTTGAACGTGTCATTGGCAAAGGAGGTTTCGGGACTGTCTATCATGGCTATTTAGAAAATGGAAGTCAAGTAGCAGACAAAATGCGCTCACAATCATCATCACAAGGGGATAAGGAGTTTCTGGCTGAGGTAATTGATTCCAGTTTAGTCAGGTCTTTGATTCCTAAAGATTAGATTGCTTCATGTCATGACAATTGATGGTATTGAAGGATGGTTCAACAGTAGTTTATAAGGAAGTTCTTGGATTCCCACACATTATATACAGTAATGCAAGGATAGGAAATTAAAGCATCCAATTTGCCTCTGAAAAAGATGCTGGATCATGGGGTTAATATGGTCATCTAGGAGAGTCAAACTTTGAATCCTGTTATATGGTAATCATCAATATAAAATTCTTCTTGAGAGTTTCCGTCACATCCAAAATGAACAGAAAGTAGTGCTTATTCAGTGTCATGGTATTATCACCTTGTCCACTCCCAAGATTGCCTACCACTTTTTTTGCTGGTAAATTATATTAGAGAATCAATGAAGCCCCCGAGGGGATCATTAGATGTCCAATCAATATCCATATTTTATCTAATATATGGTGACTGATACACATGGAATGGCGTAGTTGAGGAGACAGCTATATATTGTTACCAAGTTGATTCACCAACTATATCCATCCACAAGATCCTGCAATTCCAAGTTGATCTGATGAAATGCTATTTTTTTTTCTTCCGATTGTGGCATCAATGACCTATCTAAACATTCCTCTGTCTGCCTTCTCCATCTTTCCTGGTCAACAAAATTGAAGGCTTCGAGCTATATTTTCCATCCACATTTAGGCTATCATTAGATAAGGCAGTAGGGCATCTAAGCACCCCCAAGATGAAGTTCTTCAATGGATAAACATTCTGGATTGTGTTGCAGGCCCAGAACTTAGCCAGGATTCATCACAGGAACCTGGTTTCTTTGGTTGGCTACTGCAGGGATGGAAATTACTTGGCGCTTGTCTATGAGAACGTGTCTCAAGGAACCTACAAGAGCATCTGAGAGGTTTGGAATTCCAAAAGCTTCCATATTATCTAAATTTATCCTGTAATATTGGACTGATCCATAATAGGTGCCTACTGACTTGGTTTTTCCAGTTCAATTCTCTCTTTTTTTTTTTTTTTTAAAAATCTTCATTCATATTCCTCTTCAGAAAAAGTTAGTTATACATTATACAATTGAATAAACATATCCATAAAATTATGACAGCTGTGGAACGTGGTGATTTGTCACATCTCATAGTTAAAGCTCAGAACTTTTTCTTTGATTTCCTTGTTAGAAAATTATACAATTCCAAGAATAAAATAATTTATGAGGGGGATGCTTCAATGGTCTAATGCCAGCAAGTCACAATAATAGTTACTTTGATATATATAAATCTAGAAAATGTCCTTAAGAATTCTCAAAAACATCAACAAGAAAGAAAGAAAAAGAGAGAGAGAGAGAGAGAGAGAGAGAGAGAGAGAGAGAGAGAGAGACTTTATTTTGAAGACCATCCAAAGTTAACTTATCATGATTTATTGGTACATCCTAATGTCGCTGAGCTTTCTACAGCTGACACCTCATTTTTTTTATGACAAAGGGTGATTCATCACCCAGGTTTATTTATTGGTAGCTGACATCTACTGTGACTGATGACATCTTACATTAGTTGAAACCTAGCTGAATATCATGGCAAGATGTTGCCTAGAAAGTGTTCTTTTGGCACACTTGCTGATAGGTTGTTATTATGATCTTTAACAGGTAAAGCTTGCAAAGCTAGAGCTTTGAGTTGGGATGAGCGGCTCCGAATTGCAGTAGACGCTGCACAAGGTTTGGCAGGATTGGAGTACTTCTTCTCTACCTTTTTGCCATTTCTCGTGTTCTTGGGGAATTATTTGTTCTCTATTTCCCTTGGCTTTGATGACGTGCAGGGCCGGAGTATCTGCACAAGGGATGCAAGCCACCACTAATTCATAGAGATGTGAAAACTGGCAACATTCTCTTGAGAGGGCTAGAGGCGAAGATTGCAGATTTTGGGCTGTCCAAAGTCTTCCACAGTGATATCCAATCTCATGTATCCACAGCAGTGGTTGGTACCCCAGGATACCTTGATCCTGAGTACGTGTTCTTTCTTCATTTCTCTTATTTTGGACTACAAGAAAAAGCCATCCTGAAAAATTCATCACAAATGGAATATGGTCAAGAAAAGATGGTAATAAAAGCAAAAGGAAACGAGGGCAACAAAAAGTATACTCCCCAGTCCTCCACTTGAAATTAAAAGATTTTTCCCAGTGTCTAAAACCAAACCAATAAATTGCTTTCAGAATGAGGCAAAAATTTTGGTGGAGGAAAAAATCTGAAAATGTAAGCCACCAATACAGGCAAAACATCTCCATTATGATACAAAGCATGGTTTTAAAAATCACCAAAACAGGATGGTACAACCAGTACCGTACCATTCCTTGTGAAAGCAGCACCAATCCACATGTCAAGATGCTGAAATAGCTGCATCAGTATGTACAGTCTGTTCCAATCCATATTAGTGGGTACCATACTGGACATGCCACCAATTGTTTTTCAAATTTTTGAATGTATCAGTTTTGATACATACCATTGGTATTGGTACTGTAACGATATTGTATCATTCTGATTGGAAAACAGCATGGAGTTCGGTATCAGTGTTTAAGACCTCGATATAAAGCAGTCCCCTTGTTACCAACTATCACTGGTCTAAGGTAATCATTCACTATCTTATGTGGTTGGACATGTGAGAATGAAAACAAGTAGCTTATTTATTCTCCAAAACAAGAAAGGATTTAGACAGAAGCAAGAACCCCAGTTTCCCAAGAAAAGCTACCTAATCCACCTTGACTTTCCAAGAGCATATACATACACTGTTATCTTTAGTTGGGTGAAATTTTTATTCAAAAAAGATATACAAGAGAAGTATGCAAATATAAAAGAGGGAATGCGTTCATCAAGTTGCATGATAGATAAAATCTTAATATATATGATATGGATCCCAGCCATGGCATGCTTCCTTGCATGTACATCACATTTGCAAGTACCACAGCCATCTGTGCACTCTTTTACTTGCACTGTTTCATCAAAAAGCTCTTTTACTTGCACTGTACATGCGAAGATCTAGCATCTGTAACTACTTGTGCTGCCACTGTTATTTTGCTGCTGCTGCCACTAACTTTGCAGTTCACCACTGCAATTTTCTAAAATGAGACATAACATGATCTAGCATATAGAGTCTTCTAACCCCTGTGGCATTAAATCATTAGTTGGGTTTAGTATGTCATTGAGGAGATTACAGATAATAAACAAACAAGATAAAATAATTTTTGCAAGTTCACACAAGCAACCAGATCAGAGAACTTCTGGCAATTCTCTGCATCGCCTGGAGCACCGATTGATACTTTGTACTCAGTGGATTCCTGTCATTGCCCATTTATGCAGCCAAACAAAAATTTTGATCGCCATAGTGTCAGTGTCACTTTACCATTATCTGTGATTTGCTGTACAGCTCATGCTCATTTTCTCTTTGATGCTTCTCTTTTGTTGGATGTCAGTGATTAGTCCTCAGATGAATGTTGCAAATTGAACTAATCTGAAAATGGATTTCTACATGCGCAGGTACTATGATACCTTCCAGTCCAGTGAGAAGAGTGATGTATGCAGCTTTGGAGTGGTTCTCCTGGAGCTGATCACAGGACAACCTGCAATAATGTCAATTCCAGAGAGTTGTAGCATAATTCTTTGGGTGCACCAAAGGCTTGCCAGAGGGAATATTGAGGATGCCATTGATGCAAGGATGAAAGGGGAGTATGATGTGAATTCTGTCTGGAAAGCTGCTGATGTGGCATTGAACTGCACGGAGCAAGCTTCCATCCAAAGGCCAACCATGGCTGACGTTGTGATGCAGCCGAAGGAGGGCTTGGAACTGGAGGCTGCTCGTGAGAGGATCATGAACAGCAATCTGTTCACATGCAGCGAGAATCTCTACACAGAATCTAGTGATGAGGGCCGGAATGGTATATATGAAATGGAACATGTCGGAAATATATCAGCAGTAAGCGCTCCGGTGGCAAGATAAAATTGATTTCAGCTTACCTGTGCTCAGAGCCTATTGTGGCCCTGTATTTCCAGTCATAACATCTTTCAAATAGACATGTTTACCTTTATAGTCTTGTCAAGCTGTAAACGTGCTACGTTGTCTTTAATGATCTCTGAACAAAGTAATGTTTTTTGAATTTTAGAAGGTACTCAGAGTTGTCTGGACCACAACACTGATACAAGTCTTCAGGTTATTGGCAAGGATTTCGTTTCTACTACAGTTACTGTAAAGTGAATACATCAAGATAAGTTTGAGAGAGAACTTGGTAACTAGCGAGAACGTCCTTGCTCAGATGCTATTTTGAGAGATGACTCGATAAGCCTTCATGAGTTTGGTGCATGAGATATAAAAGGACAAGTTGTGGATAATCAGGAATAGCTTCGCACAAGCTCTACAAATGGAATTAAGAATACAAGAGCCGAAACAGACTTGGTATCGCTTTGCACGAGCTCTCCTTTTCATTTCTTTTAGTTAAAGTTAGTTTCAAATGTCAAACCACACTTAAAAGGGCAGGAAGGGGGCCACTCGGGTGTGAGGCTGAAAACCTGAAGGCAGGACATTGAAAGAAAATTGGTATTGGAGAAATAAATATATTTATTATGTATATTACAACGCAAAAAATGATGAAGGAATTATGCAGAGTGTTCTTGGACGCACTGCAGAATTTGGAAAGCTAGAATTAAAAAATATGAATCTTTGACATAAAAAGATCTCGGCCATGCTAGAGATATGTAAATAATTTTTCTTGATTTATGGTATTCAGAAACCAGCAGAGCATCAATTAGTGCCCATAATGTTATATATACCCAGTTTTCAGTAAGACAAAATCCAGACTAGCACAGTTGATTACACCCATGAATTCAGTTCAGGAAAGAAAACAGTAATCATTACATACCACAGCACCACTAGAATTCAGGCAAGTTATGTTTGGGTTTTCGGAGCACACAGACCATTATTATACACAATAACCACAAAGTATACTCAATGCCACGCTAATTACCAAACATGCACCCATAACCATCTGAAACATCTGACCTCACAAGCACAGGGTGGAGGAGGAGATGGTAAGATCACTCTTATCTCGCAGATGGACCAACTGACATCAACTTGTTTCGGTCTAGTTCAAATGCAGCATTCGGGCTTACGTCGAGGCCTTCACTGTGTAAGCTTTCACTCCTCTCTCGAGCAGCCTCCAGTGCCAAGCTTTCTTTCAGCTGGATCACAACATCAGACATTGTTGGTCTCTGGGTGGAGAATTGTGCCGTACATTTCATCGCTAAATCCACGATTTTCCAGACAGAATTGGCATCATACTCTCCCTTCAGCCTTGCATCCATAGCATCTTCTATGTTCCCTCTGGCAAGCTTTGAGGCCACCCGTTGAACTATGTAAGCCTTCCCTGGGCCTGGTGTAATGGGAGGATGGCCTGTAATCAGCTCCAAAAGAACCACCCCAAAGCTATAAACATCACTCTTCTCATTGAGCTGGTAGGAGTTATGGTACCTAAACAAGCACAAAAATAAACCTGGATTAGTTTTCTTTTCTGTTCACCAACTACAGAGTAGATAAGGCCACAGCCCCTGCGGTTAAATATAAATTAAAACATGGTCTAAGTTTCTACAAACACGAAACATTTGGCCACAGCATATGCACAAGAACAGTGTATTGCTATCTAAAATGACCAAGCTATTTTTGCCATGATAAGAACCGAGAACATTGTTTTCAATTTTACTATTTTTAGACATTTCTATCTTTTCCATGTTGACAGCACTCAATTGCATTGACTTAATTTAATCTCTCTCTAGCTTTCTGGAAGTCTGACCCTTAAATAATGAGGTTTTCAGAACATCTTATGTAGAGAGTATATCAGAAAGGAAGTGATCGCAAGGGCATACTCAGGATCAACATATCCTGGGGTGCCAACCACCATCTCCGTGGATACATGAGTGTGAGAATCACTGAGGAGAGACTTGGACAGCCCAAAATCTGCTATTTTAGCAACCAGTCCTTCACCCAAGAGGATGTTGCTGGTTTTCACATCTCTATGAATTATTGGAGGTGTGCATCCCTTGTGCAGATACTCCAGCCCTACATCATATTTAAGCCCAGAAATCAGCAGACGAAGAGAAACTATAAAGGCCAAAATTTGGCAAAAGGATAGAGATTAGAGTTTGTGTTGCATTTCCAGCCAAACCTTGTGCAGCTTCAACTGCAATCTGGAGTCGCTCTCCCCAACTCAAGATTCTGCCCAGGTCAGCTTTGCCTGTAAAATGTCATAAATATGATATGTTTGTTATGTGTTCTGAAAGGTTAATGCAGAAGGCAACAGAAAATCATTTCCTAGAAAACAATGTGCCTTGACGTAACCCAAGATTGATGATTTCCATCAATAATGGCCAAATTCATCAGACATGATCAGAGTTGTGGAGATGCTTATTCCCCTGTTTGGATGTACCAAGTATAAACATCATAATTTTGATTTTTAATCAGTTATGGCATTAATCAGGTACGAATTTGGCAGTGTTTGTTAGGGACATCACAAAACAGAACTCTAAATTTACAGAAATGAAACTCTTCTGGTAGTAGAATTTTTTCAAGCTGTCACGATTTTTCCTCTCATCTTGGCGGCATCTCCTTCTAACTCTCTAGCATTTTGAAACCAAGCAACCCCTCCTTAAACTTACCAGTTTTTGTAACTTCATTAACATCGAATCATGTAAAAGCAAATACATACTGGAGTCTGAAATCAAAATCCCTCCAAAGACATTGGATGCCGGCTCACCAAGCTGGTAAAGTTACCTGGTATTTATATCCAATTGAAGAGCACCTTCACTGAAACAACCTAGGACCTCAAACAAAAATGCTAGCCTGAAGGTATTATTTACGTTCATTGGTCCTATATAAGTACCCAGCCGATGTGGGACTGAATGCACTCATGCACAGGTCCTCACAACTACATTTCATGATCTCAATGAAATTTCAAAAGGCTTTGCTCTCTTTCCTCTCCAAAAGAAAATGATCCTCCATACACATTCTAATTTTTTTCCCAAGAACGTGATAAACCACCATGCCACATAGCCACTATCATTATGTAATTAAATTTCTCTAATAAAGCTTATCTAGCATCATGTTACTAATATTTTCTTAGAAACAAAATGGAACCTACAAGAAGAGCTGGAAATATCAGACCAGCCCATATTTGGCTTGTTTAATTTTGCAGAATATTTAAAATGTGATGTTTCTGGAATATGTGTGGGACCTCTTAGATGATCTCGAAGGCTTCCTTGAGACATGTAATCATAGATGAGTGCCAGGTAATTCTCATCCTTGCAGTAGCCGACAAAAGTTACCAGGTTCTTGTGATGAACCCTTGTCAAGCTCTGGGCCTGCAGCACAACACCAAAAACAAAAATTTTGTCAAATGAGGTTCTGCTGAAGAACATCATCACTTTCAGGTTCTAGTTGCTCTTATATATCATACAAAGACAGAATATTGGAAAATTTAACCGCCAAGAAAAAGATAGTGCTGCTGTATGAAAGAAGGAAAAGAGGATAAGTATAATATTTTTTACATTTTCCAGAATTGGAAAATTGACTGATCATCTCTTACAATGTATTATCGACACCAATCAGATAGAATTGGCTTTTGGCTCTCCTGAATGATCATTTTACCCTTTTGTTATCATGTATGGAATATTGAAGTATCCAAAAATCTGAGTAGAGTACCACAGCACCAAACTTTAATCTCAATAATCATCATTACCTTTTCTTAAAGCTATATAATCTTCACTCTTACGGAGGAATAACAATCTCAAAATCAGTTACCTCAGCCAGAAATTCCTTGGTCCCTTGTGATGATGACTGAGAGCAAAGCTTGACTGCAACTTGGACACCATTTTCTAAGAAGCCATGATAAACAATCCCAAATCCTCCTTGGCCAATGATTCGTACAAATTTATTAGTTATGTTCTCCAAGTCTTTGTATGTGAATTGTCGGCTCTCAAGTTTCAGTTGATGGTCTTTACAGTCTACATTTCGTTCAGTGCGATCTTCACACGGTCGCCTCACAGAGGAATCCATGGCAAAATCTTCAAATATAGGAAGATGTCACGACATACAGGCCATAGACAGAACCAAGTTCATAACTTAATGTGCCAGTGATTGCTCACTGAATATGAATTTAAAGTGAACTAGGTTTGAATGCACAAAGTAGGATTTGCTGGATAATATATTTACCTTGTTGCCTTCTTCTTGTTATCCACACAATAAGCACGACCACTAGCAGCACCACCACACCTATTGAGATAATCATGATAATTGGGGTAGTGATCTTCTTCTTATTATTATTGTTGCAAGCAGTGCCACATGTACTCTCATTGATGCATGGATTTGGGCCATCAATTCTAGCATTAGAAAAATGTTGTAAACAGCTAACACAAGTCCAAGCTCAAGAAGAATAACCAAACTTGGGAGGTCTACTGTAGATACATGCATCAAAATTTATGCATTTCTTCCTCATGTAAGAAGTACCATAAAATAAGGGAAATCAGATAAGTCACTTTGTTGCTAACAGAAACTTCAAAACATGCCCAGTGACCCAGAGTTGGGGAATGAAATTTAGCTCCCTTCATTTCTTTGGAGTTGGATTCATTTTATTTATGTAAGACGGCTAATGACACCTTAATCATTCTTAAAAACAAACTCTTTTGTTTTTCTGGAAACCATGGATGCTCACTCTTCTACAGCTCTTCCAGTTGATAAAAACAGAACCAAACGATCTACTTATTCCGGGGCACTGTAACTTGTCACCTACTGTTATTTACTAACAAGAAAAACAAAGATGCCAGGTCCATTACTCAAGCCTACTTCATTACAGAACTTCCTAAAATGTCATGACATCTTCATCCCAACTTTGGCAACCAGTTGAGATCCCATTGGACCCCAGGTAAGCTCCATATGCAAGCCCTCAATAATAAAAACAGGCTACGATTTCCTAAAAACTTATCTCATTTTAAAGTTCTAACTTTTAGGTTTCACAGTTAATTTCTTTGTTGAATTGGTAGTAATTTTCAAACATAAATTTAGGAATATCGCGAAGCTCTAATTATTTATCATGCTCCAGTTCTTGTTCTTCTTCCACTCTGATTTGGAGTTTCATGCAATTATGATAATTTCCTTTATTACATGAAGAGTGAAATTAACATAGCTTTCTATCATTTTCCACAAAATGTAATCATTACTTGCAAGTAGTCAGATAAAATGACTTTGTTATCAGGATCACCCAACAAGGTATAGTAAGGGCCAGAAGCAGTCGCAACTTCTGCGTCCAAGGAACCAACCAAGAACCCTCAGCCTCTGACTTTCACTCATCATGCCTAAATTACATGGATTATGAAAATGAATTTGCAATATCTCTGTATATTGCATCATTTGACCCAAAGCCTTGAAGGGAGCTATTTTCTATAATAGATATCTCCGGTGTTGACTATGTGAAGATGTTCTTTGAACAATGGATTACTTGAGCTCTCTTTAGGTCTGGTAGAGCAACCCACGGAGTATATAGGTAGTCATATTCATATAAGATTGTTAAAATGGACTGAGGAGATAAATACCTCAATATAAGCGAACCCTCCTCTGATTTTCTTAGGAGATCAGCAGGAACTGGTCCAGTCAATTGGTTACCTCTCAAATTTCTGCAAAAAGCCAGATATAGTTGGATCCTCAATTTTCCTTTGCAATGATGTGAACCATGAGGTTCATGTGTAAACTTACAGCAGTTGGAGGGATGATATGTCCGCTAGAAAACCAGGTATCGTCCCTGTTAAGTTGTTGTAAGACAGATCCCTGGAATGAGAAGTTACGGAAACATCATTAGTGCATTGAAGTTTCTATACATGCCTGTGCCATTGCTAAGGTACTTCATTTAAGTCAATTGTTCTTGTTTCTTACCATATCTCAACACTTAAAGTAACTAACTGAAGAACAAAGATGTAACAGGTATTCTGAATTACAATTTCATTAAAATCAACTATGACTTAGATGACTGGCGTCATGGCACATGATCCTGCATACTCATCCCAAATGATTCATTTCTTGTACATGGTCATGGAATTTTGAACAACTACCATAATGACTCATGCACGTCATTTTCATGTGTTTTTTATAGCCCTCTCAAGATATCTGAAAAATCAACCTAGGGGTTAGCTCCATCAAAATATGAATAGGTCATTAGTATTTGTGTCAATAAGGTTCTTAATATAAAGAAAAATAAAAAAAAGCAAATCCTTTATGTATTCATGTTATGATTGTGTGCTATCCGCTTGCATACAAGACATCTCTTTAGAAGATATGTCTACAACAAGCAAATAGAAATGTGAAGAGCTACACCACAGTTCACTGAACTCAAAAGTGCAATCATCACTCCTGGAATTGAAATTCTTCTAATAGGAGGGCACACCACGAAGGCACTTGACTTTTTTACCAATTATCACTTTAATAGGGATTTGCCGATCTATGCTGGAAAGGAGATTTGCCAAGCTATGGGCTTTTACATTATTGTTCCTTATATCCTTTAACTTGGTCTATGGCCAACTGTTAGTGAATCGTGAGCTGCAGTCTTTGTTGTCTCTGTTGATCTTTAGTTGAGTTCTAGTTTTCAGGAATAACTGACTGGTTCTTAGGTTGTTAGTTGTTCTGTTTGTTGCTATTTTTTTTTGTTAAGTTAGTTGCAGTTAACGTATTTTTGTGGGTTGCAGAATTGTAGGTGTGCAGTTAAGAAGTATCTTGTATTTATTCAGTAGTAAAAAAATTAATAAAATTATCCTTCCTTTTCAAAAAATAATAGTGGTATCAGAGCCTCCTTGATCTTTAGGCGACTGTGAGTGACTTGTGAGACTGATTGAGAAGTGTGTCTGCATCCATAGAAGCTGAAGAAAAATGGAGGCAGGATCGAGTGGTTTTTCAGCCATGGCTCCACCAGTGTTTGATGGAGAAAATTATCAAGCTTGGGCAGTGAGAATGCAAGCCTATCTAGAGGGTTGTGATTATTAGAAAGCTGTAGAAGCAGATTATGAAATTGCTCCTCTTCTTGAAAATCCAACTCTAAATCAAATCAAGTATCACAAGGAAAAGACAACAAGAAAAGCAAAGGCCAAAGCTTGTTTGTATGCTGCTGTTTCACCTGCCATTTTTCGTAGAATTATGGCTTGTGGATCAGCCAAAATTATTTGGGACTTCCTCAAAGCCGAGTATCAAGGAGATGAGAGGATTAGAAGCATGAAGGTGCTGAATCTGATCAGAGAGTTTGAGAGATTGCAGATGAAGGAGTCTGAGACAATCAAGGAGTATTCTGATCAGTTGATAGGCATTGCTAATAAGGTAAGAGTTCTTGGCACTGACCTCACTGATAATAGGCTAGTGCAGAAGATTCTTGTTTCTTTGCCTGAAAGGTTTGAGGCAACCATTGCCTCTTTGGAGAATACCAAGGATTTGTCTCAGATCAAATTGGCAGAATTGCTTAGTGCTCTGCAAGCACAAGAGCAAAGGAGGTTGATGAGGCAAGAAGGAAGTATAGAAGGAGCTTTGCAGGCCAAAATTCAGCAGAATTTTGGAGTAAAAGGTAAGAAGCTAAAAAGGAAGAAAGGGTATGGCAGTGCTTCTGAAGTTGTTGTAGGTGAGGGCAGTGCAAGCATCTCAAACAGTAGCAAAGGGGGAAGATATCCTCCATGTCAGCACTGTGGAAAATGAAATCATCCACACTTCAAGTGTTGGAGAAAGCCAGATATGAAGTGTAGAAGGTGTCACAAGCTGAGACATGCTGAGATCATCTGCAAAGAAAAGGAAGTTCAGCAGCAAGGTGAGGCACAAGCTGCAGTCCAATAAGAGGTAGACCAGTTGTTTGTTGCTTTTTGTTTCTCTTCTAATACTCCAAGTGACAGTTGGCTTGTTGATAGTGGTTGCACAAACCACATGACAAGTGATGTAAATTTATTTAGGGACCTTGACAAGTCAATGCAGTCAAGGGTGAGGATTGGGAATGGAGAGTATTTAGTAGTGAAAGGTAAAGGGACTGTAGCTATAGAGAGTTGTGCTGGAACTAAGCTAATTTCTGATGTGATGTATGTGCCTGAGATTGATCAGAATCTGTTAAGTGTTGGTCAGCTGCTTGAGAAGGGATTTAAGTTGGTATTTGAAGAAAAGAAGTGCTTAATATTTGATTCCAGTAGTCAAAAACTGTTCAATATAAAGATGCAGCATAAGAGTTTTTCTCTGAATCCACTCGAGCAGGAGCAAGTGGCATACAAGTGTCAAGTCAGTGTTGCTGAGACATGGCACAAGAGGCTGGGTCATTTCCATCACAAAGCTCTGCTATATATGCAGAGGAATGACATGGCATGTGGTCTACCAGTTTTGGAGGAGCAGTTCCCAAGCTGCAAGGTATGTTTGTTGGGCAAGCAAACCAGGTTTCCATTCAAACAATCTACCTGGAGAGCCACTCAGAAGCTGCAACTAATTCATACTATGTGTGTGATCCACAAGCAACCCCGTCACTGAATGGCAGCAGGCATTTCATCATTTTTATTGATGATCTTACAAGAATGTGCTAGATTTACTTCATGAAGCAGAAATCAGAGGTTGCAGAGGTTTTTCTGAAGTTCAAGAAGTGGGTGGAGAATCAGAGTGGCCATGAGATAAAGATCATTAGATCAGACAATGGGACAGAGCACACTTCAGAAAGATTCAACTCTTTCTGTGAGGAGGCTAGCATTGAGCATCAGTTGACAGCTCCTTATTCTCCACAGCAAAATGAAATTAGTGAGAGGAAGAATAGAACCATTATGAAGATGTCATGCTCCGAACCCAACACCCAAGTCGGATACGTGATAGCCGCACACTCCTTAGAGCAAGTCCTAAAGAATATGCAAGGCCAAAATAAATCATTACAACCTTAACATCCATAACAATTAATTTCAATAATAATTCATAAAATCTTGTATAGGTACAAATTAAATTTTTTCAATCCTCTGATCAGGTACTATGACACTCTATCTATCCATCTGCTCACCCATAAATCTAAGCCATAGCCAATCATGAATATCCTGTAACTCTGAGAAAAAAAAAGAAAGATGAAGAGGTGTGAGCTTTACAGCCCAGTAAGAATTTCCATATCACACTGATACGTAATATAGTCTGAAAATAAGGATAAGCAATAAAATATAAAATCTCATGTTCAATGTCCAGAATAATGCAAACATCCATAAATTTTCTGTCTTGTTAAAATAGATGCATCATCATATGTTAACAGGTGAAACACTTTTATTCAACAATTATTTCATATCTTATCTTTCATTTCTCCTTTCATAATCACATGATTCTTAACAGTTTCTTTCCGGTTCTGGACTATCCAAGTCTACACCTCAGTCATCATCCGGATCGAATCCACTTAAAAAGTCTTTCAAGACTGTCCCAGGATGAGCTTCTGGCCGGCTGTCCCACGTACCAAAGCCCGTGAGAGGCTGTCCCAGGCATAAGCTCCTGGCGGGCTGTCCCAGGCATGAGCTCCTGACCGGCTGATCCACCTGTAAGCCAGTGGGGGCTGTCCCAGACATAAGCTCCTGGCGGGCTGTTCCATATGACAAGGCTAGTCCATACCATATATCTCTTTCTTTTCATTTAATCATTTTGTGTTGATTTCATCAAATCAATTCCAACTTGCATTATGATCAATTCAGATATATCATATCCATATAATCATGCCATCAATCTCTGATACATATATATATATTGACATAACATACTCATGCTCAAAATCAAATAACAGTATCCAGGAATAATAAATTCATCGATCTCAAATCCAATGATGCAAAACCAACGATGCAAGACCAACAGTAAAATAGCATATATATAATAGTGATCATGTACAGGGATTCTTACCTTTACCGGTGACTGATCCAAGCACAGAAATCAAAGTTCTTCTTTTAATTTATGAATTTCTTTAACAAAATATTCCACTTGATATCATATGCAGACAATCATCTCTTCATGATCCTGATCAAATATAAAAATCATATATGGAGAAAATTACTGATAATCGATCCTAATAACATAAATCGAGGACCTATCTTAGGATTAATCAAAATTAGGACTTGTCTATGTATCAGGATCCTTCACTGATCTATAAAACTTCTAGAGAGAGAAAATCCATGAAGAGAGAGAAAATTCTAGAGAGAGAAAGTAGAGAGAAAAAGTGGAGAGAGAATCTTCTTATCCTTCAGATGAAGCAATCATGATCGAGATCATCAGAGGTCCTATCAGGGTGACTCAATATGAATCAAGTATTACAAATTTCGAATAGGATCGGACTGGGATCAGATCTACCGCACGAATTTCGGAGCAATCTCAGATCATCTTATTTTCATCTCAAGTTTATTCTAGGGTCCGTGATGAAATCAGAGAGAGAGAAAAACTCTAGAGAGATAAAATCCACAAAAAAAGAGAAAGATCTAGAGAGAGAAAATAGAGAGAGAATCTAGAGAGAGAAAATTTTAGAGAGAGAAATTAGTAGAGAGAGAAATTGGTAGAGGGAGAAAATAGAGAAAGAAACTCACTAGGATAATCTGGATTGAACCTTTCTCGATGTCCTCTTGTCCAATAGACTGTTCCCCTTTATATATATTAAATCAATATTGTAAAATAAATCAAATTGATTTTCTAAAATCTTCTATTGGAGTTTATCGGAATTCTCACTCTTATCCCCAATATATATATATTCTTTCCTTCCCAAACTTTCCTAAACCATCTAAAAAAATAAATTGATTAATTAATTATTTAATTTATTAATTATTTAATTTACTAATTGTTTGATTTTTTTTTCAATTATTTGAGAAGAGAGAAGAAACCACTTCTTCTCTTCTCCTCGTCCAAAACAGGGGACCCGATCCCCCTCATACCCTCTCGCCCCACACGCGACCAAGGTAGGCTGACTCGCACCTCCCCTGGCAGCTCCCGGCAGTGGTGAACACACTACCCTGGCGACAGCCCCAACGACAGCCATTGCCGATGGCATGCAGGGGAAACAAAAACAGAACAGGGATGACCCTGTTCTTCTTAAATTCGGCGGCTTGCCGTCACTCTCCGGTGAAGAAAAGACAACCAAAAAGAAGAAAGAGGAGGGAAAGAGCTTACCTTGCTCCGGCAGCCGAGAAGAACTCCGGCGATCCTTTCTTCCTGTTCAAAGAACTCGCAGAAAAATCTTGGAAAAATCCCTCTAAACTCTTAATAATCTCTCAAAATTCCATGATAAAGACCTAAAGGGAGGGGAAGGGGGTTTTATAGAGGAGTTTTCTTAACCCGTGCTGGACTCTATCACTCCGATTTCATCAGAGCCGGAAGGGAAGAAGACTCTAGTTAGGAGTCTTCCTCCTTCCTTTCGTAGGTCCTTTAGGCCCACCAAAATTTTTACCAAGCCCAAAAGCCCTATGGGCTGGGCCATTACATTCTCCTCCCCTTAAAATAATTTCATCCTCAAAATTAACTTTGCTTGATCAATAACTTTAAAAGAATATCGATTATATCATTTTTAAGCTTTTAATAGTCTATCTTATATACTTCTTATTTCACAAAATTTTGATATAACAAAATTACATGAGATCTTAAATTTATTCTCCTCATGTTGGTTTCTCAATTTTCTTTTTTTTTTTCAAAACAAACAATAACATTTTGATCAGGTATTAAAATACCTAATTCTTTATCCATTATATTGGTTGATTAGCTCATTACCTTTAATAGAAACCAAAGATAGCCTAAACATCAAACACTCCTCATAATTACAGGCTTCTTTCTTCTTTTGACCTTCTAATAAATTTTATATGTAGACTCTAATCTTAAGAAAACCTCAATCTTTTATATCAGTCCAAGTAACAATATTAATTTTTTTTAAAAAAAATGAGATCTATGTCAGGACATTCTAAGTTTGAACTAATATCAGAACTATCAAGCTGTTAATAAACTTGAGATATCTAAAACTTTTTGGTATTATCTACAATGAAACAACCTACTGACAAAAATTATCCGACTATAATCAGATTAAAATCATTCTTTATTTACAACTAATGTATTCCATAATATCTTCGGAATCAAAGAATTAATATTTCTAATCAATTTAAACCACCATGCTTTTGCTGCGTACTCTGATTTTAATTCATCAAATTATATAAGTCTATTAAAGATAAAAATATCCTTATATGTTAGATCAATCCAGGATAGATCCAACCTTCAAATTTTATATAAGACTTAGGCAAAATTTAAGTTTCTTTATCTTTACTACCTTTGGATATAGCATATAAAAATTAAATCTTGATCCACTTCCTATATTTGAAATCATTGCATAAGTTTCATCACTCTTCAAGAATCCAACATGTCTAGAATTAATTGGAGTTAATCTTAGATTTATCTTACAATCATTTAGATAATTTCTAAATCAATCTTTTTTTTTTTTAAAAAAAAAATTAATTCTAACTTGACAAACTAGAAGAACTCAAGCCAACATCCTTGTAAGTAGAATCAACTTGATAATTTCTTATAGAGCTCTCTTCATCACAACCCTTAATATTAATCGATAAATCCATACAAAATCTTGTTCCTTGTATAAGTCATTCAAAATTTAACACTAACAAGATGTCTTAGTTTAATTTAAAAATAATCCAAACTTTGACTTGAATAATTAATACACTTCACCATCTTCAACAATCACAAGAAAAAAAATCTAATCCAAAGATAATAATATGAATTATTAAAGATTTCATCATAACCTGTATATCATACTCTGATAAAATAAATTTTCTTCTTTAATTTAACAATATCAAAATACTTTTGATCCACTTAGAAAAGTAAGCTTTTGATTTGAAATTCAATGCAATTTGAAGGATCAAGGAATCATATTCAGAATATGATATTTTGAATAACCAAAGATTTCACCAAAATGTGTATCTCATATTCTCATAATAAAATTTAAGTATATTTTTCATCTAAGATTGAGTCTCATATATGACTTTTTATAGGTTCAGTGTTCAAAAATATTTCTCTCTCATATGATGTAATTTCTTCTTAGACCATACCCTAATTAACTTTCTTTTGATAAGTTCAAAATTCATAATGCTCAGTCAATTATCATCGAAATTAGAAAAAGTATCATGATCTTCAATCATATAAGTTTTATATTCCAAAATCATCTAGTATACTCAACATAATTTATCAATACCTCCCACTTCATTCCAAGATCAACTCTTTTCATACTTAAATCAACCTTACTAATTGAAATCTAAAATATAACCTATCAATTCTATTATAGATATCATATGCCACTTATACATAAATTTCATCTTAATATCTATTGATTCGAAATCTAAATATTGAATCTTCTCTTTTATATCTATCACGTTCCTCGTGATCATATCCTAAGTTTAAATATCACTAAAGTCATAATTTCAAATAATTATAATCTTAAGCTTAAATACCACTTAAATCATATTCTCTAATGATCATAACCTAAATTATAATATCATTCTATTACATCTTTAATGATTATAATCTTAAACTCTGATATTATCTGTCATACTCTATCGATTATAATCTCAAGTTTTGATATCATTTATATGACAATCCCTAGTGACCTTAAACTTGGGCTCTAGTACTGTTCTGTCATATCCTAATCACTTGTATCATTGTCTCCAAATGAACGTAACCTAAGCTCTAAGCTCAGATATCACTCTGTTACATCCTATTGATCTTACATAAAATTTTAATATCTCTTCAAAATCTTCGGTGATCTTAAACCTAAGCTTTAATATCATTCTATCAAATCCTAATCACTTATATCATATTTCCTAATGATCATAACCTATGCTCTGATACCATTCTGTCATGCCCCGAACCCAACATCCGAGTCGGATACGTGATGGCTGCACACTCCTTAGAGCAAGCCCTAAAGAATATGCAAGGTCAAAATAAATCATTACAACCTTAACATCCATAACAATTAATTTCAATAATAATTCATAAAATCTTGTATAAGTATAAATTAAATTTTTTCAATCCTCTGATCAGATACTATGACACTCTATCTATCCATCTGCTCACCCATAAATATAAGCCATAGCCAATCATGAATGTCCTGTAACTCTGAGAAAAAAAAAGAAAGATGAAGAGGTGTGAGCTTTACAGCCCAGTAAGAATTTTCATATCACACTGATACAGTAATATAGTCTGAAAATAAGGATAAGCAATAAAATATAAAATCTCATGTTCAATGTCCAGAATAATGCAAACATCCATAAATTTTTTGTCTTGTTAAAATAGATGCATCATCATATGTTAACAGGTGAAACACTTTTATTCAACAATTATTTCATGTCTTATCTTTCATTTCTCCTTTCATAATCACATGATTCTTAACAGTTTCTTTCCGATTCTGGACTATCCAAGTCTACACCTCAGTCATCATCCGGATCGAATCCACTTAAAAAGTCTTTCAAGACTGTCCCAGGATGAGCTCCTGGCCGGCTGTCCCACGTACCAAAGCCCGTGAGAGGCTGTCCCAGGCATAAGCTCTTGACGAACTGTCCCAGGCATGAGCTCCTGGCCGGCTGATCCACCTGTAAGCCAGTGGGGGCTGTCCCAGGCATAAGCTCCTGGCGGGCTGTTCCATATGACAAGGCTAGTCCATACCATATATCTCTTTCTTTTCATTTAATCATTTTGTGTTGATTTCATCAAATCAATTCCGACTTGCATTATGATCAATTCAGATATATCATATCCATATAATCATGCCATCAATCTCTGATACATATATATATATTGACATAACATACTCATGCTCAAAATCAAATAACAGTATCCAGGTATAATAAATTCATCGATCTCAAATCCGATGATGCAAAACCAACGATGCAAGACTAACAGTAAAATAGCATATATATAATAGTGATCATGTACAGGGATTCTTACCTTTACCGGTGACTGATCCAAGCATAGAAACCAATGTTCTTCTTTTAATTTATGAATTTTTTTAACAAAATATTTCACTTGATATCATATGCAGACAATCATCTCTTCATGATCTTGATCAAATATAAAAATCATATATGGAGAAAATTACTGATAATCGATCCTAATAACACAAATCGAGGACCTCTCTTAGGATTAATCAAAATTAGGACTTGTCTATGTATCAGGATCCTTAACTGATCCATAAAACTTCTAGAAAGAGAAAATTCATGAAGAGAGAGAAAATTCTAGAGAGAGAAAGTAGAGAGAGAAAGTGGAGAGAGAATCTTCTTATCCTTCAGATGAGGCAATCATGGTCGAGATCATCAGAGGTCCTATCAGGGTGACTCAATATGAATCAAGTATTACAAATTTCGAATAGGATCGGACTGGGATCAGATCTACCGTACGAATTTCGGAGCAATCTCAGATCATCTTATTTTCATCTCAAGTTTATTCTAAGGTCCGTGATGAAATCAGAGAGAGAGAAAAACTCTAGAGAGATAAAATCCACAAAAAGAGAGAAAGATCTAGAGAGAGAAAATAGAGAGAGAATCTAGAGAGAGAAAATTTTAGAGAGAGAAACTAGTAGAGAGAGAAATCGATAGAGGGAGAAAATAGAGAAAGAAACTCACTAGGATAATCTGGATTGAACCTTTCTCGATGTCCTCTTGTCCAATGGACTGTTCCCCTATATATATATTAAATCAATATTGTAAAATAAATCAAATTGATTTTCTAAAATCTTCTATTGGAGTTTATCGGAATTCTCACTCTTATCCCCAATATATATATATATTCTTTTCCTTCCCAAACTTTCCTAAACCATCTAAAAAAAATAAATTGATTAATTAATTATTTAATTTATTAATTATTTAATTTACTAATTGTTTGATTTTTTTTTTCAATTATTTGAGAAGAGAGAAGAAACCACTTCTTCTCTTCTCCTCGTCCAAAACAGGGGACCCGATCCCCCTCATACCCTCTCCCCCCACACGCGACCAAGGTAGGCTAACTCGTGCCTCCCCTGGCAGCTCCCGACAGTGGTGAACACACTACCCTGGCGACAGCCCCAACGGCAGCCATTGCCGATGGCATGCAGGGGAAACAAAAATAGAACAGGGATGACCCTGTTCTTCTTAAATTCGGCGGCTTGCCGTCACTCTCCGGTGAAGAAAAGACAACCAAAAAGAAGAAAGATGAGGGAAAGAGCTTACCTTGCTCCGGCAGTCGAGAAGAACTCTGGCGATCCTTTCTTCCTATTCAAAGAACTCGTAGAAAAATCTTGGAAAAATCCCTCTAAACTCTTAATAATCTCTCAAAATCCCATGATAAAGACCTAAAGGGAGGGGAAGGGGGTTTTATAGAGGAGTTTTCTTAACCCGTGCCAGACTCTATCACTCCGATTTCATCAGAGCCGGAAGGGAAGAAGACTCTGGTTAGGAGTCTTCCTCCTTCCTTTCGTAGGTCCTTTAGGCTCACCAAAATTTTTACCAAGCCCAAAAGCCCTATGGGCTGGGCCATTACAGGAGATGACCAGGTGTCTGCTGCATGAGAAGAATTTGCCAAAGAACTTCTGGGCAGAAGCAGCAAACACAACCGTCTTTCTACTGACAGGCTGTCAACAAGGGCAGTGGAGAAGAAAACTCCATTTGAAGCATGGTTTGGGGTCAAGCCAATTCTGAAGAATCTGAAGGTGTTTGGCTGTCTGTGTTTCTCTCATGTTCCACAGGTTAAAAGGGACAAGCTAGGAGAGAAGGCTGAACCAGGAATTTTTGTTGGCTACAGTCTGGTGTCAAAGGCCTATAGAATCTATCAACCACAGATAAAAAAGATGATCACAAGCAGGGATGTTCAGTTCTTAGAAGATGAACAATGGGATTGGACAGATGAGTCACAAAGCAAACAGCAGATGGTGCCATTGGAATTAGATGAACTGGTGGATGATCTTCCAGTTAGAGGTACCAGATCATTGGCTGACATATATATATCAGAGGTGCAGTGTGGTTGTTCTGGAACCTGCAGGATTTGAGGAAGCTAAGAGTGATCAGAGATGGATGGATGCAATGAAGGAGTTGGCTATGATAGAGAAGAACCAGACTTGAGAGTTAGTGGAGAAGCCTCGAGATAGAAAGGTTATTGGAGTGAAGTGGGTCTTCAGGATCAAACTTAATCTTGATGGCTCAGTGAACAAGTATAAGGCCAGGTTGGTGGTAAAGGGTTATGCACAGGTTTGGGGAGTAGATTTTTCTGAAACATTTGCACCTGTGGCAAGGTTAGATACAATTAGAATGATCCTTGCTTTGGCAGCCCAAAAGGGGTGGAAAGTGTATCAACTAGATGTAAAATCTGCATTTTTGAATGGAGTATTGCAGGAGGAGATCTATGTTGAGCAGCCAGAGGAATTCATCACATCAGGCCAGGAGGAGAAGGTTTATTTGCTGAAAAAGGCTCTGTATGGCTTGAAGCAAGCCCCCAGAGCATGGTACAGCAAGATGGATGGGTATTTGTTGGGCTTAGGCTTCGAGAAAAGTCTGAGTGAATCCACTCTTTATGTCAAGAAGTCTGCTTTAAACATAGTTGTTGTGTCTCTCTATGTGGATAACATGCTGGTGACAGGGAGTGATAGTGCTCAGATTAATGTATTTAAGCAAGATATGATGAAGATGTTTGAAATGACTGATCTTGGTGAGATGTCTTATTTTCTTGGGATGGAGATTAAGCAAGCTCAGAATGAGATCTTTATATGTCAGAGGAAGTATTTGAATGAGATTTTGAAGAGATTCAACATGGAGAAATGCAAAAGTGTGGGTACTCCAATGGGTCAAAAGAAAAAACTGCAGAAGAATGATGGTACAGAATCTGTAAATAAAGGTGTCTACAAAAATTTAATTGGCTGCCTAATGTAACTCACTGCAACTAGACCAGACATTATGTTTTCTGTAAGTGTCTTGTCTAGATTTCTTAATTGTGCTAGTGAGCTGCATATGGTAACAGCAAAAAGAGTGCTGAGGTATCTCAAAGGTATACTCATATGGAATCAAATTCTGCAAGGTTCAGATGGTTAGGTTGCAGGGGTATTCTGACAGTGATTGGGCTGGATCAGTTGATGACATGAGGAGCACTTCAGGGTATTGTTTCACATTTGGATCAGCATATTTTTCGTGGTGTTCAAAGAAGCAGGAGATCGTGGCTCAATCAACTGCAGAAGCTGAGTTTATTGCAGCAACTGCAACTGTGAATCAAGCTTTATGGTTGAAGAAACTGATGGATGATCTACATTTGGAACAAGAGGATAGCATAGAAGTGTTTGTGGATAATCAAGCTACTCTGGCCATTTCACAGAATCCTGTATTCCATGGAAGGACAAAGCATTTCAAGGTTAAGTATTACTTCTTGAGAGAAGTGCAAAGGTCTGGAGAAGTGAAGTTGGTGTATTGTAGTTCAAAAAATCAAATTATAGATATATTTACTAAGTCTTTCAGTGCTGGTCGATTTGAAGTTCTTAGAGAAAAGTTAGGTGTGTGCAACCCATGATTCAGGAGGAGAGTGTTAGTGAATCGTGAGCTGCAGTCTTTGTTGTCTTTACTGGTCTTTAGTTGAGTCCTAGTTTTCAGGAATAACTGGCTGTTGTGGCTGGTTCTTAGGTTGTTAGTTGTCCTGTTTGTTGCTATTTTCTTGGTCAAGTTAGTTGCAGTTAACGTATTTTTGTGGATTGCAGAATTATAGGTATTCAGTTAAAAAGTATCTTATATTTATTCAGCAGTAAAAAAATTAATGAAATTATTCTTTCCTTTCAAAAAAATAACACCAATGCTAGACCATTTAAGTTCAGACTAGTCTAGGTGCATAAGCCATCCCCAGTGATTGCGATCACAAAGTCCTAAGTAATGAACTTTAAATATTCTTCAATGCAAAACGATTTACTACTTTGCTTACTTGTATGCCACTTGCAAACACTCAGTCCACAGTCTGCCACTCACACACGACCACTTAATAAGTGATGTTTTGGCTTACATGCATGAAGTGAAAATCCTTTATAGTGAAAACATATTGCAGCATATGGATTCACATACATTAAACAGTAAAAAATTTGATCACCTCCAACAGTCTAATCTCAGATAATCCGCCTCCTATGCTGATGCATCAAACTTCAACCGGCAGACAAGTAAGGTCCCCCAAAAAGAATGTCAGGCAAGATTCACATAACTGAAGGTTCCAGCTTAGCTTGCTAGCGAAGTCTTTTGGTGGTGGTACTAAAGACCTACATCTGAATCCTGCCTTTGTAAGGGTTGAGGGGTTTAGGATATGAACTGCTGAAGGTGGGATCTGAATCCTCCTACCATGATGAAGGCAGTAATGACTTTCCACACAGACATACCATACATGAGATTTGCTACAACAAGTTCTCGAAACATCAGCAGAATGGCTGATTGCTGTCTGCTATGAGACAGTTGAACCATTACTGTATAACTTGAGCACTTGTAACGTTGCACTATTTATATGGTTATCAATGTAGGAGTTCCAAATCTGCCATCCCTCTATTCTTAAAAGGGTTCGTACTATGGTCCTGGGCAGTACATGTGATGCAATGATTGACTTGAGAAAAAAAGCAGGAAGATTGCTGGTGCCTAATAAGATTTCTATGCGGAACTCTCCAAATATGTTTCTCATATTACTTGGCTTCAGATAATACCGTACCTTCTTCATGTTAAATTGAAATCATGTTATGTTACAATTTTTTTCTGCCTGCTGGGGGGCCTTGGACTGGAAAGAAAGCAAATCGCCTCTTGTCTTCCGACCCCTCACAAATATTACTTGCTACAATAAAAGAGAAAGCCATGTGTCTTTGAAGTTGATAGCACTTACAGAGTCTCGATTGCTTTAAGCTTGGAAAAAGAAGAGGAGATGGCACCACTCAATCGACTGGAAGAGAGGTTTCTGCAGAACACTTAATTTTGTTAGGTAATCTCTTTTAAGAAATTTCCTGGAAAATATGATCTATTGGATCATTTTCTTTCATAATCTCACAGTGTTTTGATCCTTGGCGGAACAGAGACAATATAGCTACAGTTCAAGCCTTCCCACGCGTAAGCTCTTGGAACACATGGATCGCCCGCCCAATTTTTCTGAACTGGATATTCCATCTGGATTGCCATAATGGCATCAACTGATGCTCCAAAAAGTACGAAACAAATGCACGGATCAGCATACCCAAAAACATGGCTTAATGGCATCAACTGATGCTCACACACACACACAGATACATACATACAAGCAAGGTTTCTGCAAACAATAAAGAAGATTTTGTTCGAGATACGATATTACCGTCTCTGCTGTCCGTTGATAGCTCTGGGAGGTGCATGGCCTTATAGATCTCCAGCCCATTGATGATCGGGGGAAGGGTGGAATTCTTCGTCGCTTTTAAAGAGATGTTGTACTCGTATTCAGTATAGGGTACGGTGGTGTACACGGAATCTGATATCTGGTAGATCGGGAGGTACGTGTCGAAGAACGGGTCTCCATTCAGGTAGATATCAAATGTTCTCGAGTCGTTCGGCCCGAGGGACTGGATTTCGGCGAACTGCATGATGATATGGCATTCCGGAAGGATATCCTCGCGTTTCGGATCCCAACCGAGGCGTAGCACCAAACCGTTTACCGGTGTGAGAGCGGTCTGGAGGACGGCCGAAGGCGCCTCGAAGAGATCGTCCGGATGGCTGTGCACCGTTAAGTTTGTTGATATCTCTTTCAGAGCGGACGAGTAATCGAAGGGCTTCCAAATGCGATCGTGTCCGTCGTCTGGGTACCTATCAAAATGGAGAATAGCAATTCCATTTGGAAATAGAGAGAAATTCGCTTTATCACCGAGAAGTATACATATCCGTAATGCATGATTTTTATTATTTATATCAATAATTTAAAATTTTATTTTCCTTTATTTTTAAAAAATGAATTATCTAAGAGAATAGCAGCCTTGAGAGAGACCAAAATACTCAGGACAATGGTGATCGAAAAGTTCGGATTTTGTAAAAGGTAAGTTAAGCGACAATGAAAATGGTTCGGGTGCACTACCATCTCTCTCTATAATGATACCTATTATCGTTCTAACAATGTGGAGGGTATTAATAATCTTACATCGGATGTGAGTTAAAGAGACTTACATTTATAAAAGGAGGATCATCCTTTCCACGTAAGGTACTTTTTGAAGGGCAAAACTGTGAGGTCCATTAGCTACAGCTAGGGCTGAGCACGGGTCGGATTGGATCGGATTGAGAAAAAAATTTGATCCGACCGAATCCAATAGAATTGAAAAAAATCCAACCCGCTGCCGACTGTTTATTATATATAAACCGTTTGAAATCGAAATTAATGGTTTGTAGCGGGTACAGGTAAGTTGTGTCGGTTTGGACTTTAATGTTGATCTAATATTGATTTTAGACATAACAAACCAATACACCATTCAATTCATATAGAAATTAGGATATAATAATTTCATAGCATCCATAAGTTAGTATATAACATGTCATAATTATCAATTTTTAATTCTCCAAATAGCCTAAGTATTGAAAATACTATATCGGTCGGGTTCAGTTTCATATAGATTAAAAATGTAGAAACCGAATCCGACTGCAATTAACCGAACTTTTTATGAATCACAATGTGATTCAAGTTCGGTTTCATATGGGTTCGATTTTATATGAGTCGGATTGGATGAATTTCTTCGAATTTCGGTTATTTGCCCAGTTCTAGCCACAGCGAATAATACCTCACATATTGAGCCGAGTCTTTGTCCACAACAATACCCATAGGTAATAAGGGACAACGTTCGAACCAACCACCTGAGGATAAGCTCCTCCAAGAGGTGATTTCTCATGTCGACTTTTTGGAGCCTCTTCAACTCTAAAGATATGTTTGGTTCATGATTGGAATAAAAATCGAAATTAGCTAGAATGGGAATTAGAATAGCTTAAATTTTGCCACATTTGTTCTATATGACTGGAATCTGAATCTCAAAGTTAATTTTTTTGAAAATCATTTAAGAAGTATTTTTTAAAAATCAATTAAGAAGAAGAGTATGAAGAGTATTTTTGAAAAATAAATTATTAAGTAAACCTAACATAACGGAATTTAAATACTAGGAGGAGAGCCGAGATTAGATTTTGGAGGATTTAAATATTTCCATTCCTCCCTAGAATGGAAATGGAAATGGGACTTTCCTCATGTAAATGTTTAGGATGGGAGTCATTCATTTCTATTCATATTTCAGAGCTCAATACATACCAAACCAAATATATCCTAAGTTTCATCGGTCGAGTGCTCTTCCATCTACTCTCTGCTGCTAAGCTCTTCTAGACCAAAACTATATATGTATAATTAGAGGATAGCATACCTAGGAATCCAAATACACCCTAAGGTCCTAGTAATGGAGTAAATATGCACATTTAACCCTGATCCACGGTTTGGTATGCCCTTAATCATGTCCGAGCATTTCAGAGAGCTTAGGATGGGAAAACAAGATATCTCAGTGCTTGATTAACAAGGTCACAGTTAACAACAATCCAGTTAAAATAAATGGGTTCTGTTTAATTATCCCAAGATGGACTTAGCATTGGGGACATGAACAACTTTCGACTGTTATAATAGTAATGGCCTACAGAGCTCTTGCAACAGAGTGAGGAAGCATTTTGGGAGGACAAGCAATAGGCCTAGTGCAGGCAGAAGCTTTGGAAATGCTAATACTATTAACATGTAGGTTGTTACGTACTTTTAGGATTGGTTTCTTAAATTTATTTATTTATTTTGATAGAACAGATCATTCATACAATTTTTATGTGCCAGAAGAGTTAGAAAACAAAATATCCTTAAGTGGCCTTCGGGCTTTTCTAATATTCATCTCAAGCATTATCCTAGAGTGCTCCACAACAAAGACAGCCACTCAATCTCTTATCGTGTTCACCACCCAGCATTGGTTTCTTAGACCTTGTTTAGGTGCCGGAAAATCTCAATGGTTCAATAAAATTTTTCATTGACACGTATATCATAGAAACATACATCAAAAGCAGCTCCCTAAGAATCATCCAAATCTTGCATGGGATTGCCTAGTTTCTATAGTCTATTGGTGCTCGTGGAAAGAATGGAACAAGCGTGTTTTCCATTCTGAAGCCAACTCCCTGTTCATAATTCTACAACTGTAATAACCCAGATTTAAAAAAAAAAAAAAAAATAGAATCGGAAGAAGACTCCCGATGGGAGTCTTCTTCTCCGGTGAATCTCGGATGGAAGGGGAGTCCTAGGATCACCCGAGCCCTAGGGACCCCTATAAATAAGCCTCTCCCTCTCTCAAGACCCTCCACCGGTGATCTTCGAGCCCGATTCCTCTCCTTTTCTCCATAAAAGCCGCGGCAGCCTCTTCTCGTGTTCGCCGAAAATTGAAGGTCGAAGAGGCCACCGGAGTTCAGGTAAGGGTTCAATCTTTCTTCCTCTCCCTCTTCTCTTTCTTCCCATGGTTTTAGACTCCTCGCCGGCCGTCAGGATCACCGAAAAATCCATGAACAAGAAATCTCCTGTTTTCTAAATTTTTTTTTGATTTTGCCGCCGTTCTCCTCTTCGCTGCCGGCCGAACCCCATCGCCGTCATTGCCGGATCTCCGGCCAAACCACCGAAGCTCAAGCCACCGAGGGGGGGGACCTCACGGTCTTCCCCTGTTTCAGCCAAGGGAGGCCGTGGGAAGAAAAGAAAAGAAGAAGAAGAAGAAAAGAAAAGAAAAAGGAAAAAGAAAAAGAAAAGAAAAAGAAAAAAGAAAAAGAAAAGAAAAAAAAAAGAAAAAGAGAAATAAAAAAATAAAAATAAAATAAAATAAAAAGAAGAAGAAGAGAGAAAAAATTTTCTCTCTCTCCTCTCTCTACCTTCTCTCTATATTTTCTCTCTCTAGATTTTCTCTCTATTTTCTCTCTCTAGATCTTTCTCTCTTTTTGTAGATTTTATCTCTCTAGAATCTTTCTACTCTCTCTCTCTGACTGCATCACAGACCCTAGGATATATTTGAAATAAAAATATGATGAATTGAGATTGCTCCGAAATTCGTGCAGTAAATCTAATCCTAGTCCGATCCTATTCGCAATTTGTAACACTTGATTCATATTGAGTCATCCTGATAGGACCTCTGATGGTCTCGACCATGATTGCCTCATCGAAAGGATACGAAGATTCTCTCTCCACTTTCTCTCTCTACTTTCTCTCTCTAAAATTTTCTCTCTCTTCATGGATTTTCTCTCTCTAGAAGTCTTATGGATCAGTGGAGGATCTAGATACTTAGATAAATCTTAATTTTGATTAATCCTAAGAGAGGTCCTCGATCTGTGTTATTAGGATCGATTATCGGTAATTTTCTCCATATATGATCTTTATATTTGATCAGGGTTATGAAGAGATGATTGTTTGCAAATGATATCGAGTGGAATATTTTGTTAAAGAATTCATAAATCAAAGAAGAACATTGATTTTTGTGCTTGGATCAGTCACCGGTAAAGGTAAGAATCATTATACATGATCATCATCACATGTATATATTATTTTACTGTTAGTTTTGCATCGTTGGATTTGAAATCAATGAATTTATCATATGTAAAATGTTGATATTTACTTGTGTGGTTGCGAGCATGAATATGTTTTCATCAAAGCATATGATGGCATGATTATATAGTTATGACATGTTTATTTTGAGTACACTACAAAATTTGAATTGATTAATGAAGTCAAATATTATAATTTCATGAAAAATAAAGAGAAAGAGAAATATGGTTTGGACTGGCCTTGTCATGTGGAATAGCTTGCCAGGAGCTTATGCCTGGGACAGCCCCCACAGGCTTATATATGGAAGAATAATATGATCCAAGAAAGATCATGAAGAATTTGATCCGAGAAAGATCATGAATGATTTGATCCGAGAAAGATCATGGCCACTTTGATTCGAGAAAGATCATGAATATTTCGATCCGAGGAAGATCACAGAAATCGATCCGAATAAAAGATCGTCGCATGATCCTGGTAGTCCAAAGCCAAAGCTAAAGCCAAAAAGAAAAGGATTAAAGACGATGTGATAATAGAAGAAAATAGAAAAATAAGACATGAAACAATCGTTGAATAAAATTATTTCTCTTATTAACATACGATGATGCATCTCTTTTGATAAAACAGATAATCTATAAATGTTTACAGTATTTTGGACAGTGACCATTGACTTTTATGTGTTATTGCTTATTTTTATTTTCAGATTATATTATTATATTATTATATTCTGTCACGCCCCGAACCCAACATCCGGGTCGGATTTTATGTTATTTTACCGTTGGTTTTATCTCCTTGATTTTGCATCGTTGGATTTGAGATCGATGAATTTGTTATATCTGAGACATTGTTATTTATTTATGTGATTTTGAGCATGAGTATGCTATATCAATACATATGTATCAGCGATTGATGGTATGATTATGTGCATGACATATTTATTTCACTGCAAAAGATGAATTGATTAATGAAGTTAAATATCATAATTTCATGAAAATGAGAAGAAAGAGAATTATGGTTTGGACTGATCTTGTCATGTGGAATAGCCTGCCAGGAGCTTATGCCTGGGACAGCCCCCACAGGCTTATGTGTGGAAGAATAATATGATCCGAGAAAGATCATGAAGAATCTGATCCGAGAAAGATCATGAATGATTTGATCCGAGAAAGATCATGGCCACTTTAATCCGAGAAAGATCATGAATATTTCGATCCGAGGAAGATCACAGAAATCGATCCGAATATAAAAATCGTCGCATGATCCTGGTAGTCCAAAGCCAAAGCCAAAGCCAAGGCCAAAGCTAAAGCTAAAGCCAAAAAGAAAAAGATTAAAGACGATGTGATAATAAAAGAAAATAGAAAAATAAGACATGAAACAATCGTTGAATAAAATTATTTCTTTTATTAATATATGATGATGCATCTCTTTTGATAAAACAGATAATCTATAAATGTTTGCAGTATTTTGGACAGTGAACATCGACTTTTATGTGTTATTACTTATTTTTATTTTCAGATTATATTATTATATTGGTGTAATATGGAAATTCTTATTGGGCTGTAAAGCTCACACCCCTTTATCTTTCTTTTCTTCTCAGAGATACAGGACGTTCATGATTGGCTATGGCTTAGATTTATGGGTGAGCAGATGGATTGATAGAGTATCATAGTACCTGATCAGAGAATTGAAGACATTTAAATTATAATTATGCAAGGTTTTATGAATTATTATTGAAATTAAATATTATGGTTGATAAGGTTGTAATGATTTAATTTGGCCTTGTATATTCTTTAGGGCTTGCTCTAAAGAGTGTGCGGCCATCACGTATCCGACCCGAGTGTTGGGTTCGGGGCGTGACAACAACAATACTTCTTCCTTCTCAAGAGTTGGATCTTGAGCCACACAGGTGACCTCTAATTGCCTATAAATGGTAGAAACCAGCTCCTCTGCAATACGGGCGATGCACCACAGCATGCGGTGCATTGTGCTGGCCGTCCATCATATGATGGATGATGGATGGCCAGCAAACAACGCACACTGCATCTATGCACAACTCGGGTTTTTGTGCGCATTGTTTGTTAGCCGTCCATTCTACGGTAGATGACAACATGATGTACCACACACTGCATTGCATCACAAGGTATCCACACCCTAAATGGTAGAACTCTTCAAGGTGGGTGTCCAATGGGAGAACAAACCTAAACAAAAGGATTGGGCTAAAGTTTATCGAAGGGGGACGCTAAGGTCCCCGTTGACATGGATGCTGTATCCAAAGGATAGGTTATCTTTCACACGAAAGAAGGATTCATCTTCCTTCATTTGAATCCATCATTGGATCATGCAATTTCTACTTTGAGATCTGTGCAAGTGGATGAATGGAATTTGAAGTGCTTTGAGATCTACATAGATGTGATCCAATGATGGATGTTGTGAAAGAAGATCAATCATTCTTTCACATGAAAGATACAATACAAATCCACTTTCTAAAACCAACAAATGCCTCCTTGAGGTCTGGAACGAACGTCTTGTTGCCCATGGTTATGTCAAACCCCACCATCTATAACATACAATGGAAACTACTTCTACATAAATTTTAATAAATAAATTCTTGGTGGTCAAACCTACCTCTATATTAAAAAAAAAAAAAAAAAAAAAAAAAAGCCAAAAATGCGCACACCACACATCAAAAGTGGATAACTTAAAGAGACCTGGATGGTTGTATCTCTCGCGCAAAAGAATGATTGATCTTGTTTTCACTACATCAATCATTATATTATATTTTGCATAGCTTTTAAAGCCCTCCACCCTTTTCTTTCCATCTGTCAGCATATATCATGCGGTGGACGTCGTGCTGTAAAAGCTATGCAAAGCACGATCAAATGGCTCGTTCCATGAAACAAGACCAATCATTTTTTCATGCAAAAGAGACAATCTGCGCCTTAATTAGTTGTTAACACAACAAATGCGCATATTTCTTAGGGATAGCCAGTTCTTTTTTCCATGATGATTTATTAATTTTATCTTAAAATATAGGGATTAGTTTTGTCAGCAGCTGTCAAACTTTTCTAATCTCCCAGTTTACAACGGTTTCTAAAAAGAGTAAGTATTTGGTAGGAACACCTTATTGCTCTAATAAAATCTTCAAGTATCCAAACAGGGCCTAATTTTGGCTACCACCGAGGTAATACCACAGTGCAGACGTGTTTTGTGTACTCTTCCTGAGGAGCATATTGTTCTTATCTTTGCTGCCAAAAAGAAAAAATGCATGACGTACCTTATTAGCCCATCAGTTGGTCCCATGTTAAACCTCTTGAGAAGAACAAGAGAAATAGAGGCATTCGCGGCTGGATATATGCTAGTCTTCAGTGGCCTCAACTCCAGCGAGGATATAAAAGGAGTTCCAGATTGCTTATTTATCAGACAAACCGATATGTAGTCGGCCAAAGCAACAGTAATAGCCTCAGTTGGAGTAACAGTAGATGCATCAACTATCTTCATTGATTTCCAGAGATTGACGCCGATATGGAGATCAAACTGTATTGGTTTGTCTTCACGTGCACTATTTTGGCCATCATAATTTCCATACATGAAGGTTGCTCTTAGAAGATACTTCTGACCTTGCACGAGAGACTTTAGTGCGTAGCAATTCCGTTCTCCAGTTGGAAAGCTTCTAAGGCTCCTTTGATGTTCTGGAAGTGAGCTTGACAAGTAATCTCTGGAAATGTTGTAGTTTGTCCCAGCCTCTATAAATTGGGCATCTGAGGTGTACGGTATTTTTGTAAGCTCGTCGACGTAGCTATGTCCATCGGCGAGACCACAATCAATGCTTATAAAATCTGCAATTAAGAAATTGAAATTTTTTATTAGATATAATTAAATTTAAATTACCCAAGAAATCGCAACAAGGTTATCAAATTCTGCATCACATATTTCTTTTCTCAATCAATTAATTGAACTTCTGGTGAATCTATGCTATATGAAGAGAGAGCGTTAATTGAATGTCAAAATCTGCAGCCCAAATTTTGTTGTGTTCTTTTTTTTCTTTGAATTCTCTTCATTCAATAAATAAGAGCACCGGCCAAAAAATTCTCTCAAGTAAATATGAAATCCAACAAATTCTCCTAATAAAAGAATTCAATAAGGAGCATGTGATCTCAAAGGAGGAGGAGCAGCTGGATTCATGATTCGAGGCCTAGACTCTAGATCTGTGGCAACTGGTGGAAATTATATCATAGATATCTCTGATCCTAGTGTGGAGCTGAGGTGGGCAAGTATTATGCAAGGTAGGTGCAAGGGCCAACCTCTTAATCATCGAGGGTTACTCTACCACCATTATCAAGTGGATTCAAGGTCATAAGAGGGAGTCTAACACTCAACGGCTTTTGCAGGACATGTGGAGAATTGCAAGGGAGTATGTTTTCCTAAGTGCTAGGCATATCTACTAGGAGACGAATAGGACTATGGATTGGGTTGCCTCAGCATCATGGACCGATCTACCATCTCTTCTAATTGATATTTTATTTTCTAATTTTGTTGGATATATTCAGACTAGATAGTTATGATCCATCTGTCTTATCAAAAGAATATATAAAAAAAAAAAAGGAAGGGAAGGGGTTCTGGTCTTTACCTAAGCATGACATTATCTCCCCCCACCAATGTTAAATTCTTGATGGAAAATCTAATAACTACAATGATATAATGATAGACTACTCAAATTGGAGATGCACAATCTTGATATTTGATCTGCATTTCTAAAGATGCATAAAAATAAAAAGTAAAAGCTTTAGAGGTTTCCAACCCATTCATCAAACATGTGAAAAAAATGGTTTATGGCATGATATTGTGTCTTGTTTAAGCATCAAATCGGTAGGAGACCATCAAAATATGTGTTTTTCAATTGGTTGAAATCATAAACTAAAAGTGGCATGAGCTTTCCTTTTTAAAGAAAAATAGGCCATGTAAATTTTCAATTTAAATAATTTGTCATTTAATTTTAATTATTACATTTTTTTTTGTTAAAAATAATGATTTTGCATGTAGACTAAACTGAGGAGTTTTAATTTATGAAAAGATTTAAATATTAAAAATAAAAATCAATCTTATCCTTTATTTTTTTATTTTTTTTGGTAAGAATCTTATCCTCTATTTGTTAGTTGTTTCAAAGACTTGAAAGCTCTTTCCTTTTTTCAGTCCCACATTAGAGATATGAAAGCAAGTAGTCTTGCTTAAATGAAATCCTTCTAAAATTATAACAACAACAGCATGGCAATTTCTAGGTGTAATTCCTCTAACAGATCCGTCGGCTAATATCAAACAGGGCATGCTAGAAGTCCACCTTGCAATTCCACAAACAGGGAAGAAAAAAAACACAACCCCCAAGTCTGCCGTTCTAATCAAAATACTTTTGGATCAGTCGATGACCCATGTTGATAAATTGACCGGTCCTTCAATCTGTCCAACGAGTTATCCGCGCTAGAAACCGGTATGCATCTTTATGTAATCCATCTATACGAAGCTTTTTTCAGAATATCTCTACTGGTTTAGGGAAGAATTAGAGAAAACAAGCATTTTGGAGCTTACCCTCGGTGCTCGGCTGGCCATGAATTCGAACTGTGGCGACCGAGACAACCAAGATAAGAAAGCACCACACCAGCGAGCTTAGATAGCTCATCATCCCGGTATCTCAGCCTTTCAGACAACTGGTTTACGTATCGTACTGTTTGTGTGTGTCTATATACATATATATATATTCACCTAACCCGCGTCCGTGGTGTATGAGGCTCAAAACAAAAAAAAAAAAACAGCGGGCAGCTAGATCTGCAAACCAGCGTATGACATGTTGATGCAGGGAGGCTTCGTCGTGCAAAAATGAAAAAGAAAGGTCGTGTCCGACTCCAGCCGTAGCAGCAAGATATTGTCACCTACATATATATATCTATCTATGTGTGTATACTATTCAAAAATGACCGTTTGTGTACACTATTCAAAAATGACTATTTTTACAATAATACTATTGAAACGTTCTCTTTCAGGGGAAAAAAAAAACAGAACAGAACTATTCAAACGTTCTAGATATTTACTGCACTAGTTATTTCTTGAGTCGTGTGTCAATTTTGTTTATCTATAATGTTTGCAATAATTTCTGGATATGCTTTAAAATAACAAAATAAATATAAACGATGAATTTTAACTAGAAATAGCTTGTGATTTTTTTCCCAAGAATTGTATGCTTAGTTTAAGTAAATGTGACCGCTACAACTGAGTCTCATTTATGTCTCTGTTACTACATGCTTTTTCTTTATAAAAACTAAAAGCTATTTAATAGGAATGAGATGCCGGTCTTATGCCCGCTAAATTTCCCAACCGAATGCTGTTCAAGAGTGTCACATTGCATGGCCCAATCTTGCATTCATCTCGGACTTGGTCAAGAGCCTAAGACACGGCTTCTCCTTTCCATAAATTTCTGGGTAGACCTAGTCTACTATTAATTCTGTAGATAAAATCAATGAAAAATACAACAGCAGCATTTTAAGATGGTTAAGCAAGTGTCAGGTAATTGCAGTGATGTGGCATTTTTTTTATTGGTTTTGTCTGAAGTCTATCGAAAAATTCTTCAGTCTTTGAAAAAGGACTCATCAACTAATCCAAAGTCCACATCTCAATGGTGCTGGATTTCCACCATCTTGGCCGTTTCTTTCAAGGCAGACCGAGAAGATGCTGGGGTTCATAAGTTCGTCATTCCAAAAAAAAAAGAGAAAATCGTAAGTTCGTTAGCCAATCTTCCGTTAGCTGATTGGCATCCCTCTTACGTGGTTGTACCATCTGCACTTGTCCCTCGGGAAAGACCGGTGCATGCTATAATATTTAATGTAGCCAACTGAATCCGTCGTATCCCATGCTGCATCTATGGAGCCAAAAAAAACAAACAAACAAAAAAAGAGTGAAAACAAATTGTCAGTTTCAACCTTGTCTCTGAACACGACTGCGCTCAGGTATAATAAATGATTACAAGTTCATGACTGCAACCTTGGGCAACTGCAGATGTCTGCATACACAGAGGAAAAAAACCAATGAAAACCTTTATATTCCCCATAGATAATATCTAATATTATTTTTTATATTTTATTAATTTTTAATTTTTTATTAATTTATTACAATGCCGATGTGGTATCACGATTACAATGAATATTCACTCGGATGTCTGGATGTTCCGTTTCTAAGCAATTCTCCCAAAAAAAAAATCTTAGGATTTTTATTGCTGAAACATATAACGAAGAAAATTGCATGCTGAAGTTAACACAGAGAAGCTTCCTGATTAGTTGGTGACTTGGTATAATTTTAATCGCATGGCACCTTAGACCATTTACTTTCGTATCCCACGGCGGATGCAAAAGAGAAAATATGGAGTCAATTGACCCATCAAAAAAATTGATCCATATATTTAGATACTAAACTATTAATACGAGAAATCATAGAAAAAGTCAAAATAGATCTCATAACATAAGAAAAAATCAAAATTGATCTCATTAATTTTATGAATTGACTCCATATCTCATGTAAAATTTTAAAAAAATAAAAAATAAAAAAATTATAATAAAAAAATAATTATGATCTATATGTTTTCTATTTAATGACTCACATATCCTATCTCTCTTTTTCTTTCTCATTCTCTCACATCATTTTCACTTCTCTTCTTTCTTTTTCTCTTTTCTTTCTCTTTCTCTTATATTTAAACCTCATATTAATTTATTTTTTATATTTTAAAAAAATCACATTAATTTATTTTTTATTATAAAAAATATTTAAAATATTATATATTATTATTTTTATATATCTTATTATTTTTAAAAAAATATTTTATTATTTTTTTATATATTTTTTTATAATTTTATTATTTTTTATTATATTGATTCTATAAAATAAAATTTTTAGATCCACCGCAGCTCATATCATCAAGCGTGACTGTTACCAAAAAAAAAAAATAGAACCCAACATCCCTATAACTTTTCAAATATTGCTCTATAAAATGACGTGTCCATCGTGCTACCGTACAGAAGTATATTGAATTGACCGACAGTCGTAGAAAAATTTTCAAGGTGTCAACCAGTCCAGCAGGTAAACAAATTAATTGACTAAGGTAAGATATGCACGAGTAGGAAGTTTCCGGAGGTACGAATGGGAAAACGTCGAGGACTTATTCACTTAGGCACCATGCGACGTCATATCGATCGTTGAGAGGTTGATAATTACGAAGGCACATCCCTCGACTGCTTTATCTAATTAATTTAAAAAATATATATTTATAAAAATAATTTAATTTTTAATTTATTTATCAGATTGAGATAAAAAAGATAAAACATCATTTTGAATGATATTTTATCACCGCCACATCACCCATCTTTTTTTTCATTTTTCATATAGATGATGTCAAAAAAAAATTAAAATCATCAAATCAAATGGTATTTTTTAAAACATCATTTGAAATGGTGTTTTTAAAAACACCATTCCAAATGACATTTTTAAAAACGTCATATTATTTGATAATTTTAATTTTTTTTTCAAAATAAAATAAAATAAAATAAAAATAAAAATTATAATTATAATTTTGATAAAAATAAAAATTATCATTTCAAATTAGTATCTCCTTTTCAAATTATCCTTTTAAAAAAATATCTAAAAAAATTATTATAAAAAAATTAAAAATACCATAAAAAATTGAAAAGAAATAAAAATTATAATTTTAAATTTTAAAAAAATAAAAATTTTAATTTTAATTCAAATAAAAATCATCATTTCAGATTACAATCTCTTTTTCAAAATAATTTTTTTAAAAAACTATCATAAAAGAAAAAAAATAAAAAAAATGAGAAAAAAATAAAAATTATAATTTCAAATAAATTTTAAAAAATAAAAATTTTAATTTTAATTCAAATAAAAAAGATAATTTTAAATTATTTTCTCTATTTAAAATTAATTTATTTAAAAAAATATAAAAAAAACTTAAAAATTTAAAAAAATATATCATAAAAAAATAAAAAATGAGAAAAAATAAAAACTATAATTTTGAATTTAAAATAATAAAAAATTTAATTTTAAATCAAATAAAAAATATCATTTCAAATTACTTTCCCCATTTCAAATTAATTTTTTTTAAAAAATATCCAAAAAATAAAAAAATAAAAAGTGCCACAAAAAAGTTAAAAATTAAAAAAAATAAATAAAAAATAAAAATTATAATTTTAAATTTAAAAAAAAAATTTTTAATTTTAATTAAAATAAAAAATATCATTTCAAATTACTTTCTCCATTTCAAATTAATTTATTTAAAAAATATTCCAAACAAATGAAAAAATACCTAAAAAAACTTCATAAAAATATAAAAAAATGAAAAAAATAGAAAAAATTAAAATTTTAATTTTAATTTATAAAAAAAAATAAAATTTTAATTTGAATTCAAAAAAAATAAAAGAAAAAATGCCATAAAAAAAGTAAAAAAAATATATGAAAAAAATAAAAATTATAAATTGAAATTTTAAAAAAAATAAAATTTTAACTTTAATTCAAATAAAAATTATCATTTCAAATTACCTTCTCCATTTCAAATTATTTTTTTAAAAAATATCTGAAAAAAGAAAAAAATTGGTGTAAAAAAATAAAAAATACCATAAAAAAAGAAAAAAAAGAAAAAAATTGAATTAAAAAAATAAAAATTCTAATTCTAATTCAAAAATATATATTATAATTTTAAATTTAAAAAAATAAAAATTATAATTATAATTCAAATAAAAAACATCATTTCAAATTAATAATTAATTTAAATTTAATTTTTTTAAAAATATTTCAAACAAAAGAATAAAATACCTAAAAAAATGCCAAAAAGGGTAAAAATGGGAGAAAATTAAAATTATAATTTTAAATTATAAAAATTTTAATTTGGATTCCAAAAAATAAAAAAAATGCCATAAAAGAAGTGAATAAAAGGGAAAAAATGGTAAAAAAATAAAAATTGTAATTATAAATTTTAAAAAAAATTAACTTTAATTCAAATAAAAAATTATCATCTCAAATTACTATCTCCATTTTAAATTAATTTTATTTATTAAAAAATCACATAAAAATAACTAAAAAAATTTAAAAAAATAAAAAATATCATAAAAAAAGGAAAAAAATTGAAAGAAAATGCCAAAGGGAATGATGTTTTTGAGAATGCCATTCCTTTTGGCATTTTTGAAGTATAAAATCCCAAAAAAAATCCTCTCTCCCTCTTCTCCGGCATTTCTCTGACGTTTTCTCCTTTCCGACGGTACGGCGGTGAGCTCCCTCCTCTCTCTTTCCTCTTCCTCTCTCTCTCCCTCTTCTCTCCCTCTTCTTCTCTCTCTCCCTCTTCTCTCCCGCTTCCTCTCTCTCTCTCTCCCTCTTCTCTCCCTCTTCCTCTCTCTCTCCCTCTTTTTCTTTGGCCGCCGACGATAAAGGGCCGACGGTGCACCCGTGCGCCCTGGCGGCGGCCCCGACGGTAGCCCCCCGCAGTGGGCCCCGACCCTCCCCTTCCCTTGGCCTGCCCCCTCTTCCTCTCTCTCTCTCTCCCTCTTTTTCCTTGGCCGTCGACGATAGATGGCCGGCGGCGGGCCCGCACGCCCCGACGGCGGCCCCGTCGGTGGGCCCCGGCCCTCCCCTTCCCTTGGCCGGCACCCTCTTCTCTCCCTCTTCCTCTCTCTCTCCCTCTTTTTCCTTGGCCGTCGGCGACAGACGACCAGTGGCAGGCCCGCACGCCCCGACGGCGACCCCCCATGGCGGGCCCCGGCCCTCCCCTTCCCTTGGTCGGCCCCCTCTTCTCTCTCTCTTCCTCTCTCTCTCTCCCTCTTCCTCTCTCTCTCTCCCTCTTTTTCCTTGGCCGCCGGCGACAGACGGCCGATGGCTGGCTTGCACGCCTCGGCGGCGGCCCCCCACGGTGAGCCCCGGCCCTCCCCTTTTCTTGGCCGGCCCCCTCTTCTCTCCCTCTTTCTCTCTCTCTCTCTCTCCCTCTTCCTCTCTCTCTCTCCCTTTTTTTCCTTGGCCACCGGTGACAGACGGCCGGCGGTGGGCCCGCGTGCCTAGGCGGTGGCCCCGACGGCGTCCCCCCGCGACGGGCCCCGGCGGCGGCCCCCCGACGATGTGTACAGTTTACAGTATTCATTTTTATAAATATCATTTTACAGTATTCATAATCTATTAAAATTTTAGCTTACTAATTTTTTTTATTTTAACTCTATCAATTTTTGTGAGAGCCATATACAGATGAGATATTGGCTATATTACTGCAGATGTGTACAGTTGGACATGACATATGGACTGTTAGGATGCCACTTATTTGTTTTGATGTGGTAGAGTAGCATCTTTCCGATCGTATCCTGCGGTAGTTTGGTCAGATTCAGGGCATCCCAGGGCAGTTTGATACCAGCCAGAGATTTCATCGTATTGATCGACGAGAGAGAGCTCGTATTGACTGGCATATCAGACATGCAGAGTACATCGATATTTGGGATGCACGTCGAGATCACATTGTTTACGATGATCCCATTTTGAGAGGCCGTTCATATATATTTTTTAACATTACAGTGCGAATCATTGGACAGCCTCGGTATGCAGTTTTTGGATACGAGGGCGAGAGTTCTGCTGTGCGTCTTTTGGTAAGACTACAAAAATTAGTTTGTGTTGTTTGTGTTATATTTTTGTTTTATATTTTATCATTTATTAACTATTTTATTTTTATTTTGTAGATCGATTCTATGTCGGATCTTGTGTTGGACGCTTGTCGTGCTTTATCTACGACTGATGAGGACGAACGGATTCGGATACTGCGTGAGATAGAGAGAACAAGTTTCAAAATATTGATGGCGATTGGTGTTGATCCATATAGCTGTGCGCCTTGGTATGGAACAGCCGATGCGCCAGATATGACATATATGTCGTCACCATATGTTTCACATATGCCATCACCGCATATTCTGCAGATGTCATCACTAGATGCTGCACATATGCCATCGCCTTTTGATCCATAGATGGCAGCGCCTTCTTCTTCCTACATCTCCCAGATGACATCATCGGGTACCAGTTGGCCACAGGAGTATGATACTTTCTTTTCAGGCCTATCCGTGTATCTAGATGAAAGGGTTGAGTGGGTCGCTCAGTCCGTAGATGATCCGACAGCATCAGTTATTCCTAAGCAGCATGACCAGCAGATCTCCTCCATTGATATAGGGGAGGAGCCATCACAGCAGGAGCACGAGCAGCCGTTGAGGATCTTCCTGAGAAGGTCCAAGCGACCACAGGCACCACGACATCCTTGTGGGACTTAGTCTTTTATAGATTTATACTTAATATTTTTAAAATTTTTATTGTATTATTTTTTGTATACTTGATATTTTTATTCTATTTAATATTATTAATTATTTATTTTATTTTATATTATTCTATTTCAAGTGATCGGATATTATGCTTTGTGGATATGGATACATATACTCTAATGTATCTCAGAACATTAGGAAAGAAAAAGTTATGCTAAAAAGGCTATAGAAATTATAACGTAAATAATAATAATATATCCGATAATTTAATTATGAGATGAATCAGACCGCACTGGTATATCTCGATCTGGTATGGGCACGAACAGCTACGTACGGTGCAGTATGGGAAAAAAATTAATTAATTTGAAATGGAGAAAGTAATTTGAAATGATGTTTCTTATTTGAATTAAAATTAAAATTTTTATTTTTTTAAATTTAAAATTCTAATTTTTATTTCTTTCTTATTTCTTTCTCATTTTTATTTTTTTATGGTATTTTTATTTTTTTTATTTTTTAAGATTTTTTTGAGATATTTTTTTAAAAAAATTAATTTTAAATAGAGAAAATAATTTAAAATTATGTTTTTTATTTGAATTAATATTTAAATTTTTATTTTTTAAAATTTAAAATTATAATTTTTATTTTTTTCTCATTTTTTCTTCTTTGTTTGGAATATTTTTTTTAAAAAATAATTTGAAATGAAAAAAGTAATTTGAAATGATATTTTTTATTTTAATTAAAATTAAAAATTTTATTTTTTTTAAATTTAAAATTATAATTTTTATTTTTTTCCTATTTTTTTAAATTTTTGGCTTCTTTATGGCACTTTTTATTTTTTTAATTTTTTAATTTTTTGACATATTTTTTTAAAAAAATTAATTTTAAATGGAGAAAGTAATTTGAAATGATATTTTTTATTTGAATTAAAATTAAAATTTTTATTTTTTTAATTAAAAATTTTTATTTTTATTTTTTTCTCATTTATTTCTCATTTTTTTCTTTTTTATGTTATATTTTATTTTTTTAATTTTTTAAATTTTTTTTTGAATATTTTTTTAAAAATATTAATTTTAAATGAAGAAAATAATTTGAAATTATCTTTTTTATTTGAATTAAAATTAAAATTTTTATTTTTCAAAATTTAGAATTATAATTTTTATTTTTTTTCTCAATTTTTTCTTCTTTGTTTGAAATATTTTTTAAAAAAATAATTTGAAATGGGGAAAGAAATTTAAAATGGTATTTTTTATTTTAATTAAAATTAAAAATTTTATTTCTTAAATTAAAAATTATAATTTTTATTTTTTTCCCTTTTCTTAAATTTTTTGATTTTAATGGCACTTCTTTTAATTTTTTATTTATTTGATATATTTTTTTAAAAAATTTAATTTGAAATGGAGAAAGTAATTTGAAATGATATTTTTTATTTGAATTAAAATTAAAATTTTATTTTTTTAAATTTAAAATTATGATTTTTATTTTTTTTTCTCATTTCTTTCTCATTTTTTCTTTTTTTATGGTAGTTTTTATTTTTTTTAATTTTTTAAGATTTCTTTTTGAGATATTTTTTTAAAAATTAATTTTAAATAGACAAAATAATTTAAAATTATCTTTTTTATTTGAATTAAAATTAAAATTTTTATTCTTTAAAATTTATTCAAAATTATAATTTTTATTTTTTTCTCATTTTTTTCTTCTTTTATGATTTTTTTAAAAAATATTAATTTGAAAAGAAGATTGTAATTTGAAATGATGATTTTTATTTAAATTAAAATTAAAATTTTTATTTTCTTAAAATTTAAAATTATAATTTTTATTTCTTTTTAATTTTTTTTATGGTATTTTTAATTTTTTTATATCAATTTTTTTCAAATATTTTTTTAAAAACATAATTTGAAATGGGGATACTAATTTGAAATGATAATTTTTATTTTTATCAAAATTATAATTTTAATTTTTTTATAAATTTAAAATTTTTATTTTTATTTTATTTATTTTTTATCATTTTTTTTGAGAAGAAATTAAAATCGTCAAATAATATGGCGTTTTTAAAAACGTCATTTGTTTTGGTGATTTCAATTTTTTTTTTTTTGCGTTGTCTACCTGAAAAATTGGAGGTGACGTAGCGATGATAAAACGTCATTCAAAATTATGTTTTATCCCTATTGCATCAATTCGATAAATAAATTAAAAATTAAATTATTTTTATAAATAATTTTTTTTTAAATTAATTAGGTAAAGCACTTCAGATCCCACGTTACAAGTACCCCATGGACTTAGTCACTTTATTATCCATAGAGATTAACGTGGCGCGAATTCAACATGGCATGCTTTTGATCATTTGCGTTGCATGGCTGGCCACAACCCAGTGCAACTCGTCCACTGGCTCCACTGCTATGGCAGCAAATTTTGGCTTCTCAGTTGCTAGCTTCCATCAGGCAAGCTAGCTTGGGATTCATTTAGTTTTTTTCGCTAAGCTTGGGATTCATTTAGTTGGGATATGTCAGGATACGAA